>NW_006408685.1:2559386-2567517 GCF_000296735.1 Chrysochloris asiatica | reverse complement strand
CTCGTTCTGGAATGCTGACAATTCTTGTTATTCCTCTTCATGTAGTCCAACATGAATCTTAGACCTTTCTCAGAATTTTTTTATCCTTTTTTGTGTTTGTTCTTCTATCTTAGTGGTATTGAGAGATTTGTCTTCCAACTCACTGGTTCTGCCTTCCATCTCATCTATTCTACTCCTCTGCCCTTTCAGAGTGTTCTCTATTTCTGTTATTTTGTTATTAATCATTTGGACTTCTTTCTGTAGGTTTTGAATTGTTTCCAATGCTGTACCTACCTTATTTGATTTTTCTTGTAGCACTTTCCTGACTTCTTCCTTATTTTTCTCAACTTCTTTGTAAAGTGTTTTGAAACATTTTATAATCATTATTCTGAATTGTTTCTCAGGCATTTCCAAGGCCTACCCTCCTTCCAGAATGGAGTCCTGGTCTACTTCTAGGCCATTTTTGTCTCAGATAGTTTATCTTTTTTCTGGACTTGTGCTGATATGGTCATCTGCTTTTGATTCTTGGACATGTTTAGTGTTTATCTGTGGTCATACTACTTAATTGAGTATGTGTTTTGTTAATTTTTTATGCTTTCTGATTGCTTTCAGGAATATGTGATCAGGATGTGGGCTTCCCTTTTCACTCTTCTTATTGCTTAACTCAGAGTAACTTTCACAGGTGTTGTCTGTTTCCCTGGTATATGGCAGTTAGTATTGGTTCTTGCCTAGTTTGTGGTGTTTTATACAATGTGATTTTGGCTTGGCTATATGGCAGTAGTTGCTGACTCTTCTTGTGTAATGTAGGGAGACAAAGAGTCCTCCCAAGGCAGAAGGGGGGGGGGGGGCAACACAACACCTGTGGTAAAAAAATGAGAGAAGAAAGAAAGACTAAAAAGCATCACCAACAAAAACAAGACTGGATACTGCAGTCTCTAATCACAGAAAAGGGAGAGGAGGGAGAGAAGAAAAAGGAGGAAAAAGATATTTTTTTTAAACAAATTTGTAGCTTAATATGAGTATGACTTTAATGTTCTCTCTTCAAGTTCCTCCCTTCAATGCTGCCTGAGAGATTCCAAGTTGCCAGTGCTGGTTTGTATGCTACACCTCAGGCTCCAATCCAACCTTTGGCCTGTTTTGCCTTTAAACTCTCTTTCCCTCTCTTCAGCCCTCTCCTTCTCTTTCCCCTGATAAAAAACAGAACAAAAAAGAAACAGATAATAAAAGTTCATGGCTTCTGCTTGGGCTGAGTATCTATGTGCATGTGTGGCAGAAGAACCCATCAGTGGTGAGGGTGGGAGGTGACCACATGGCTCAGGCTCTCACTCTAGTCACCAGAATGGAGATGGGCTCACCAATTACCAGATACCAAAGAAAAAAGAAAATCAGAACAAAGCAAAACTGACAAACTATTTTGTCTACCTTTGTCCCAAGGTTCCCACAGCAGTTTCCTGCGGTGTTTCTGCTACCCCTGTTTCATCTTGTCACTTGGTCTCACCTAGGATGTCAGCTTGAGCCTCTGAGCCTGGTCCAGCAAATTCAAATGTACATGATTTTTTACTTCAGCTCCATACTCCACAAGCTATAAGCCTTCAAACCTTTAAAATATTCCTATCTCTGTGTTTCCGAGTTTTAGAGCACTGCCCTAGATCTACTTTGCCTGGTATTCTGTGTTATTGCTGACACCGAGCTTCACTGCACCTCCACCCTAGCCACCATCAAACCCCACCTCTATATAATTTATATTTTTAAAGACTTATTTTTGTAAGACAGACCTGAATAAGAAGGTGGTTTTCCAGACTACTTATAATTCAGATTATTGTGGTTTTTCTTTTATGGCCTACTGACTTCCTGATTCAAGGAGCCCTGGTAGTGTAATGGATTATGAGCTGGCCAGCAGTCCGAATCTACCAGTCGTCCGAATCTACCAGTCATTTCTCAGGAGAAAGATGAGGCTTTCTGCTCCTGTAAATATTTACAGCCTCTGAAACTCTGTACAAGGTCACTATAGGTGCACTATAGGTCTGCACACAACCACCACTTCATGACTTCCAGGTCTGCAACTACAGATTTAAGACTTTTTTGTGTGTGTGTCATTCTTTTTTTTTTTTTTTTTTCTTTCTTAAATGTTTTATTGTGAATAATGTGATAGTTTACATGGGAGAACATTAGTTTTACATTCATTCTATCGTATATTGTCTCATTGCTATGGTTACAGTCTCCTCCATGCATCATCAATCAACCAAAGGGTATACCCTGCAAGCCTGCCCGCAAACACCCCGTGTCTTTAGCACACAGTCCCTCTATCTCTCTGGATCTAAAGTCTCCTACTGCTCCATTGCTCTGCGTCATTGTCTCTGCCTCCATCTCAGGTATCACTGGTCCCGCACTCCACTCTTCTCTATTGATGGTCCTAGGGACCTCTGCTCCTAGACTGGAAAGTTAATTACTCCCCTCCTTGCTCTAAAATGTCTACCTTTAAATTTCCAACCCTCATACTCAGTACTGATAACAATTATTCACTATTGTATCACAAGAGACCCATCTGCATTTCATTTCATCAGACCTGCCTAGACAGATTGGATATTACTCACTGGAAATTCTGCCTTCCTCCAGGCCCTCTGGATCTAGGTTCCCTCTTGAAAGCTTGTAAGCCAGTCACTTCTTGCCTTTGTAGCCTCCCCAACCTCCATTTTGGGTAGCCAATGTCCAAATTGCCCATCCCTGTCTACTCTGTGTGTGGAGGAGTTGGGATGATTCTTGCTGTAAGGATTTGTTCCCTCTTTTGAGCTACTACTTCCATAGATGTAGGTCAAGTTCATCAAATAGTATCAGAATACTCTTTTTTTTTTTTTTCCCCTCTTCTTTCTTTTTCTGGTTGAGCTCTGATCATCCAGTAATTGAAGCTAGGTCAAGTGGGTCTTATCTGCAAGTGTGTGTGTTCTTGTGCATATGCCCTCTCTTATCAGCTGGACGCTTCACTCTCCACTCTAGTCCTCTGTGGCTATGTCACTGACTCTGGGCCAAAGAGTTCCCAAGTCTTGCCCCACTGCTGGCCAACCAGGTCTTCACCAGGTTCAAAGAAGTCTAATGAGCATTGTATGGCTTAGCTTGCTTCTTCATTGCTGTTTTTCCCTCACTTCCGCTTATCGGTGACAAGCGTGGTCACCAATCAGAGCGTGTATTCCCATTAAGTCTTAGTCTTGGAAGGGGGTTTGCACTGAGGGAACCCAACTACTTGCCTTGATGTATCCTGGGCAAGAAACTTGCTTGTTCTTGTAGTAATAGTCGGTCTGACTATGTTGTTTATATTTTTCCTGTAGGTCTTTCTTTCAAGAAATATCTTCTGCTTTTCTAGCCACTCCAGGCTGGTCTGCTCGTCCTTTCAAGTGGGAATTTCCCATCTCTGGAGATCTGGATGTGGTTCAGGCTTCCACATAAAGTCTTATGTATTGCAGAGTTTCTGCAGGAAGCCTCCTTCACTGGGCATGTTGTAGCCCCATTTTAGGTATTCCAATCAGTTATAGGCAGAAGATGGACTTACACGTTTTCTATGGTGATGTTTCTGGGTATTCCTCTCTCTCCCCATCCAATGTCTATTTTATGATATAATGCAAGGAAAACCAAGATTCAAAAGACAGTCAAGCATCTTAACATTATTCCCCTGTTTTCCCCATTTCAACCATGGCTCAGTCTCTGTATCCCAGAGACCTGTTGTTCCAAGGTTGTGCATACATCATTATTTACCTCTGTCCCACTTAGCCCATTCAGACCTGCCTAATTGTTATCCCATCTGCTTTGTTCTTCCATTCCCCTCTCCCTTCTTGTATATTGCCTTGTCCCTAGCACCCAAACTATCCTGTGTCTAATCCCTGCTCCATGCTCCACCTTGTCCTCCCTCCCCTCACCCGCCCCCAATATCCAGCGATCAACAAAAAATTCCCCCCACCGCCCTTTAGTATGGGTCTTTTACAGTAGTGGTCCTATGCAGTATTTCTCTTTTTGTGACTGACTAATTTCACTCTTAAGACTATTTTAGAAAGTCTGTTTTTGAAACTACCACTTCTCAATTCTCTTCAGAAAGCCTCATTTTTGGTCTCAGAATGATTATATTCTAAGAAATATTCACAATCAAAGCCTCAATGAAAATTATTTATTCCAATATTCCTTGAGCAGCGAAACTTGAGAGAATTGGAACTCAACAAGATTGCAGTATTTTTTTCAGCTCTCACAAGTTTTCTACCTTTGACTGGATGCAGTCTCATCATTTTCTATTGTTCTGTTTAGTGAAAAATATTTGCATTTTCCTTCTATGACAAGTTTTTGCCTTTTGCAGGTTCCAACTTTCTCAGGTATTAGTATTTAAGTAATAAGTGAGCATAGGGGTTTAGTGTGTATATTCTAGATCAAACCTATCTCAGATCAAATCCTGTGTATGTTGTTGTTGCTGTTGTTAAATGCCATCGAGTTGATTCTGACCCATAGTGATCCTGTATAGGGTTTCTGAGGAGCAGCTGGTGAGCATGAACCCCCAACCTTGCCGTTGAAATGAGCTTCACAGTGCAGCACATTAACCCACAGTGCCACACTAGGACTCTTTCTGTCCATGTTAGCTTGGGTAAATCACTTCATCTTTTTGATGCAGTGGGACTGATTATAGTAATTAACAGTTGTTGTAAGGATTAGAAGAATAGTTTCTGGTGCATATAAAGTGTTCAATGTGCATTGAACATTTCTTGTCACATAATAAGTGCTAAATGTAATTCTGAAAGTTATTAGACTTTTATTTGTAAGAGTTTTCTTAGAATGGGCCCATGACTAGCAATAACTGAAAATAGTAATAAAATATTTAAAGTGTTTTATTCCATATCAGCAATAACTCACAAGTCCGTGTACTAGAAGTGAAAGATTTATGCAATATATTCTTAGACACTATAAACTCAGGCTTAGTTCGTGTATCTTGTCAAATCTGTAATTTTTTATATATATATATTCAACAATTGTTCGTTTCCCTTCTCTTCTTCTTTTTCCTCCTTCCATTCTTTGTGTTCACCTAAACCCTCATTTTTTTTTTTTTTTATCCAAAAGAAAGTTTGTGTTTTTTCTCTGTCTCAGTTTTACACTGGCTCTGCCTTGCATTTCATTTTATCATATTTGAACTATTTTATAGCTTTCTGTTAAGAGTCACAGAAGCATATTGTTATTTCTCTAGTCTAGACATCTTTTTTATTTAGATATGATTATGTTTTTTACTGTGAAAATTCTCTTTTCCTTTTTGTATATTGAACTGTCACATTGTCTGCTTGTCTTTTATCTTCTGCATTCATTTTAGAATGACTTGGAAATAACTGAAAGCAAGTCAGTGTCCATTATTTCTTTCCATATTTTTCTCAGTTCCTTGTTTTTTCCATCTTTAAAATACATTGCTCTTCCTATGGTTCTTTCAATTAATACCCACTCTTTGTCAGACAAACTAGGTTTTTTTCATATAAAGAAGCAAAAAGGTCCATCCATTTAAATATCACTCTTTCTTCTTACTGTACCTGATTGTTTTGTGAATATGTATATATATATATGCATTTATAGATATATTTACACACATATATGCATATATTAATAATGGGACTCCCACAAGTTTCAGAGGCACAAATCTGGTATCTGCTTCTGAGGCTCAATTTGATTAAGTTTTTATGAAGGGTTTTAAGAAAAAGTTTGGAGTATACATTTTGATATTTGAACATATTCATCATTTAATTATCAATAGATTAATTCACCTGCATTGTGATAGACATATTTTTTAAGTATTAGTGACTGATGGACAAACTGGGAATTGCTGAATTAATGGGAATATTTTACATCGTTGGCAAGACTTGGACTGAATTACATCTGCTGAACCACTTGATACATTCATTGTTGGAAGTAGCCCAGTAAAACCATATTTTGAGTTCTCTATTTTCAGTGACTTAATGTACCGGATTATACAGTATACTTTAAGAGTAATAGGGTAAAATGAATATTATAAAATTAGTGGAAATTTACCATTGTGAATCCTTTAATTCTTGGGTTCACTAGTGATCTCAATGATCTTATTTTGCTAACATTGTTAAAAATACATGTACTTATAAATATTTTTATCTTTAAAATGAATGACATAATTATTTTAGTTTATCTTTTCTATTCTAAAATTCATTGTAATAATGGTAGCTTACATTTATTTATTTATTATTTATTTCTTAGATTTCTGACTGTTGACAATTGATAGTCAAATAGAATCACGCTAACCACACCACTCCAATGCATATAAAAAGACAGGCTGAAATTCCAATAAGAAAAGCCGTATTCTTTGGGATAGAATTAAGTGCTTCCATTTGTTACAATAAATCATAATGACTAAATTTCAATTTATTAAACAAATTTAATCCTGTTGCATTTTATGTTTTTTCATATATATATATATATATATATAATATTATGAATTGAGGGATAGTTTACATGGGAGAACATTAGCTTTAAATTTATCCTATCATATTTAGTTTCATTGCAATGATTATAACCCCCTCTATGCATCATCATTCAACAGAATTTGCTTCCATTCCCTTAGTTTTGTTTTGTTTTTGGATGTACACTGAAACACTCAGGAATATATAACCATTCAAACACCCAAAGAGTACACCCCTGCAACCCACAAGCCTGCCCCCCAGCCATCAGCACACACCCCCTCTTCCTCCCTGAGTCCAGAATTCCCAATCACTCCATCTCTTCACATCATTGTCTCTACTTCCATCTGGATAGGGTCCTGTAATCTGCCCTTCTCCCATGATGGTCTCAGGGTCCTCTGCTCTTGGACTGCAAGATCAACCACTCCCCTTCTTTTGTTACAAAATGTCTACCTTTATATTTGTAACACTCACAATCAGCCCTGATAACAATTATTCACTATTGAACAACAAGAGTCTTATTCCCATCTCCTTCACCAGCCTCATCCAAACAGTTGGAAATCACACAGTGGACATTATAACTGCCCCCACACCCTCTGAAACTAGGCTCCCTCTTGAAAGCTTGTAAGACAGTCACTTTGTGCCTTTTTAGCTCCCCCATTTTGGGTAGCCAATGTCTATGTTGCCCATCCTGTCAACCCTGTGTACTGAGGGGTGGGAATGATCCTTGCTGTAAAGATTCATTCCCTCTTTTGAACTACTACAACCAAAAGTATAGGTAAAATTCATCAAATTGTATCAGATTACTGTTTTTTCCTCTTCTTTCTTCCTCTAGTTGAGTTCTGATCATCCAGCCATGAGTACTATCTGCAAGTATGGGTGCTCCTGTGCATCTCTCCTCACTTCATATCGGCTGGACACTCATTTCTCTGCCCTAGTCCTCTGTTGCCCTGTCCCTGTCCCTCGATCCAGGAGTCCCCAGGTCTTGCCATACTGCTGGCCAACCAGGTCTCAATCCAGGTTGGCAGGAGACTATTGAATGTGGTCGAATTACCTCACAACTGCATTGCTGCTTTCCCCCTATTTCCATTTATCAGTAGACCAATGTAGTCACCATTAAGACTACATTCCTGCTTGTGTACTCCCCTTGAGTCTCAGTCTTGGAAGGGGGTTTGGCCTGAGAGGAATCAACTCCTTGCCTTGATGGCTCCCTGGCAAAAAATGTTCTTGTTCTTGTAGTAGTCAATCAGACTGTCATGTTTGGTTTTGATTTTTCCTGCTACTATTTCTTTCCAGAAGTATCTTCTGTTCTTGTAGCCACTCCAGGCTGGTCAGCTTGTCCTTTCAATTGGAAATTTCCCACCTCAGAAGATTCTGGATGGGGATCAGCATTCCACCTATGGTCTTATGCAATGCAATGGCTCCGTAGGAATCCTCCATCACTAAACAAGTTCTAGCCCCATTTTAGGCATTACAATCAGTTATAGGCTGAAGATGGACTTACATGCATTCTATAATGATGTTTCTGGCTATTCATTTCTCTCTCCTCAAGTGTCTATTTTACAATACTAGGTAAGGGAAATCAAGATTCCAAAGAAAGCCAAGTATCTTAACATTATTTCCCATCTTTTACCCATTCAAACTATGCCTCAATCCCTGTATCCCAGAACCCTATTATTCCAAGGTTGAGCATACATCATTATTTACCTCTGTCC
>NW_006408685.1:2546431-2559286 GCF_000296735.1 Chrysochloris asiatica | reverse complement strand
CACCTTCCCCTCCCTCCTCCTCATCCCACCCCCTATACCCCGGTAACCATCAAAGTTGTTTTGTGTTGTTGTTGTTGTTTTTCCCCCTTTAGTGTGTGTACTTTTTCTTAAGCTTTTACAATAGTAGTCCTATGCAATATTTTTCCTTTTGTGACTGACGAATTTCACGCAACATAATGTCCTCAAGGTTCATCCATGTTATGTAATCACTTGCAGCTTCCTTTTTATTCTTCAAAGTAGCATAATATTCCATTGTGCATATGTACCACAGTTTGTTATCCATTCTTCAGTTGATGGGCACTTAGGCTGTCTCCATCTTTTTGGTATTGTAAATGTGCGATGTAAAGATAGAACATTATCAGTGAGTATTTTGAGAATATTTCCAACTGATTGTGAAAACAAATTTAAATTTTGTACTGAAATTATTTTTCATTTCAAGCAGTTACCTAATTTTTAAAAATTATGCACACTCCATCATTCAAAAAATGAGTACGTTCCCTTATTAATTTGAAATTATATACACAAATTAAGGTATGTACATAAAATAGCTATTAAATTTTGACATGAGTAAAAGAAGATTCTGTTTCTATTAATGATATGATACAGTTTAAATACATATATTAATATCAATATTAGTGAGGAAATATTATTATTGAATAAAATCTGATACCAACTTACTAAGTTAAATTTGATGACCTTGACATTGTTTTTACCTCTTAATGAAGGTGACAAAGAGCTCCTATTAGGAGAAAGAGTGCTGTCAGGCCTATTTATAGCCCTGCTATTTTAGCATTCTTCTCCTTTGTTTGCATTTTATATCAGTCTGTGTTTGTATTGTGTCACCATTTAGTAAGAGAAAACTTTAGAAAAAATAATGAATATATAACATGTATCAACTCAATTGAGAATATGTAACGCACCTCACAATAAGGTTAGAATACATGAACGACTAGGAGTCCTGGCCACCACTCATCTATCAGTTTCTTGTACTGTGGTGGCTTGCATGTTGCTGTAATATTTTAAATACCAGCAGGGTCACCCATGGTGGACAGGTTTCAGCTGATATTCCAGACTAAGGCAGACTAAGAAGAAGGAAAGGTGAACTACTTCTGAATATTTAGCCACTGAAAACATCATGAATAATAATAGAACACTGTCAGATAATACCAGAATTTTCAATATTGAAACATTATGAATAGCACCAGAATATTGACAAATATTTTGCTGGAAGATGATCCCTTCAATTTGGAAGGCACTCAAAATTTGACTGGGGAAGAGCTGCCTCCTCAATGATGACTTGACCATAATGATGTGACTAGATTAAAGCTTTTAGGATCTTAATTTGCTTATGGGACCCAAATAAAAATGAGGAGAGAGAGCTATAAACAGTTATTAGTAACTAGAACATGGAGTGTGCAAAGTATGAATCTCAGTAAATTGAAAGCTTCCAAAAATTAAATGGAAGATATAAAGATCAATATCCAAGTCATTAGTGAGCTGAAATGTACTGTATTGGCCATTTTGAATCAGACAAGCACATGGTTTACTATGCCAGGTATGGCAAATTGAAGAGGAATTGTTTTACATTCATTATCAAAAAGAACATTTAAATATCTATCAAGAAGTGTAATTCTGTCTGTCATAGGATAAGATTCATACAGCTGTCTACAAGGCAGGCATAGAGTCCTGTTGTGGTGCTGTAGGATAATCACTGGACTAAATTAGAAGTTCAAGCCCACCATCCTGTTCTCAGAAACCCTATATAGGGTTGCTATGAGTTGGAACTGACTTCATAGCACTTAACAACAACAAAAAATGCAGAATAGTTAATGCTATTATTATTCAAATGTACATATTAACTATGAAAACTAGTGATAATTTTATTGAAGAATTTTGCCAACTTATTAACTTTAAAATTGATAAAATAACAATTAAGATGTATTCATAATTACTTGTGATTGGAATGTGAAGGTTGGAAATAAAGAAGAAGGCTCAGTAACTGGATAATATGACCATAATGATAGAAAGAATGCTGGAGATCACATGATAGAATTTTACAAGACCATTTACTTATTTATAGCAAATACCTTTTTTAAACAAGAAAGATAACTGTACACATGGACCTCATTAAGTGCAATACACAGAAATCAAATTTACTACATCTGTGGGAAGAGATGGTGGAAAAGCTCCATATCATCAGTCAAAACAAGTGCAGGGGTAGACTGTGGAACAGATCATCAACTGCTCAAATGCAAGTACAGGCTGAAATTGAAGAAAATTAAAACAAGTCCATGAGAACCAAAATATGACCTTAAATATATCCTTCCTGACTTTAGAGATCATTTCAAGAACAGATTTTATGTATTAGATACTAACTGAAGACCAAAGGAGTTTGAAATGACATCAAGAACAATATACAGAAAGAAACCTAAATGACATTAAGAAGACAAGAAAAAAAGAAAAGACCAAAATGATTCTGAAAAGATACTCTGAAACATGCTCTACTGGATAGAGATGCTAAAGCACGTACAAGAAAGGAAAAGGTAAAAGGGTTGACCAGAAAATTTCAAAGGACAGCTTAGGAAGACAAACTTAAACATTATAATGAAATATGCAAAGACCTGGAGTTAAAATACCAAAAAGGAAGAACACACTCAGCATTTCTAAAGTTGAAAAATTAAAAGAAAATGTTCAAGACTTGACTTGAAATATTGAAGGATTCTATGAAGAAACTACTGAATTATGCAGAAAGCCTCAAAAGAAAATGGAAGGAATACACAATTTCTGTATCAAAAATAAATGGTTGCTGTTCAAACATTTCTAGAGGTGGTATAGCATATGAGAAAGAGCCAATGGTACTGAAAGAAGTTCAAAGTGCAGCAAAGGCATTGCTTCTGAGAATTGATAGAATAATAGTAGAAATCGTTCAACAAACTAATGCAGCACTTGAGGCACTCACTTATCTATACCAAGAAATTTGGAAGACAGCTGCCTGGCTATTTGCCTGGAAGAGATCCATATTTCTGCTCATTCCAAAGACAGGTAACCCATCAGAATGCAGAAATCATTGGATAACATCATCAATATCACATGCAAGAATTTTTTTGCTAAAGATAATTAAAAAATGGCTTCAATAATACATTGGAAAGGAACTGCCAGAGGTTCAACCAGATTAAGATGAGGACATGAAATGATGTATATGATGATGTTAGATGGATTTTGACTGAAAGCAGACAATACCATAAAGATGTTTACTTTTGCTTTATTGACTACACATGTGGATCATGACAAGTTCCAGCACACTTACTTTGTTCATGAGGAACCTGTACCTAGATCAAGAGGCAGCTGTTAGATCAGAACAAGCAACACCAAATGTTTTAAAATTAGGAAATGTGTGTACCAGGGCTGTATTATTTCACCATGCTTGTTCAGTCTGTATGCTGAGAAAATAATCTAAGAAGCTGGATAATATGAAGAAAAACATGGCATCAGGATTGGTGGAACACTCATTAGCAACCTGAAATATGCAGACAATAAAACCTTAGTTGCTGAAAGTGAAGAAGGCTTAAAATATTTAGTGATGAAGATCAAAGATCATAGTCTTTAGTATGGGTAACACCTCAATGTAAAGAGAACAAAAATCTTTACCATTGAACCAACCAATAATAACATTGTGATAACTGAAGGAAAGAGTAAAAGTTTTAAACACTTCATTTTGCTTGAAACCACTATCAACATTCATGGAAGCTTCAGTAAAGAAATAAATAGCTGTATTGGATTAGGCAAAGTGTTCAAGAGCAACGATACTTTGTGGACTAAGTTGCACCTGGTCCAAACCATGGTCTTTTCAATAGCCTTATATGCATGTGAAAGTTAGACACTGAGGAATTTAGACACTGAGAAAGTTAGACACTGAAAAAGGAAAACCACAGAAGAATTGATGCATTTGAATTTTGGTGTTTGAGAAGAATATTAAAAGTACCATTGACTGCCAGAAGAACAAACAAATCTGTTTTAGAAGTACAGCCAGAATGCTCCTCTGTAACTAGGATGGTGAGACTTTGTATCTCATATTTTGGGAATATTATCAAGAAGAACCAATCTCTGGAGAATGACATCATATTTGATAAAATAGAGGGTCAGTGAAAAAGAGAGAGACCCCCAATAAGATGGTTTGGCAGAGTGGTAGCAGCAATGGGCTCAAGCCTAACAACAATTGTGAAGTTGCTACAGGACTGGGCAGGGTTTTATTCTGTTGTGCATAAGATCACTATGAGTTGGAAAGGACTGGACCTTTCAATACCTAACAGCACTTAACAACAACAGGAGTACTGGTTTGGCACGATAGGATAAATGCTGGACAGCAAGGTCAGTGCAAACTGAAACATTGGCATTTCAAACCCTCTGCTGCTCCTCTGAAACCCTATACAGTCTTTATGAGTCAGAACTGACACCATGGACTTAACAACAATACCACTAGTCAGTCACTTCCTCCCTACTTTGAACTCCCATTCTTCTTTCAGGATTCATCCAATACTTCACTGGTGAAGACACCAGTTTTGACTATATATTAAATGTTAGTAAAACATAGTGTATTTATCTGTTATTGAAAATATAAAATAGAAATAAAATTCTTAATAACTTTCTATGTCATAATTTTTACATTCTGGGACAGGTACACCTCATATTTGAGACCTCTTATTGGAGTCCTGGTACAAATCCGGCTGTGAACTGCAAGGTCAGCAGTTCGAAACTACCAGCTGTTCCATGGGAGAAAGAGGAGGCTTTCTGCTCCCGTAAAGATTTACACCCTTGGAAACCCTGTACAGGGTCGCTATAAGTCAGAACCAACTCCACGGCACATAACAACAACAACATTGGAGTCCGACATGTTTGATCGATTTCAGACTGAAGAAGTTGATAAAATTCTTCTATTTCCTCCTCACTGGCTTTAGTGGTTGGTGCATAAATTTAACAATAGTGGTATGAACTGGGCTTCCCTGTAGGCGTATGGATATTATCCTATCACTTACAGCATTGTACCTCATGACTGATGTGGATATGTTCTTTTTGACAATGAATGCAACACCATTCCTTTTCAATTTGTCATTCCCTGCAGGGTAAACCATGTGGTTGTCAGATTCAAAATGGCCAACACCAGTCCATTTCAGCTCACTAATGCCTAAGATATCGATGTTGATGCGTTCCATTTCATTTTTGACAACTTCCAATTTTTCCAGATTCATACTTCGTACATTTCATGTTCCAATTTTCAATGGATGTTTACAGGTGTTTCTCTTCATTTTGAGTTGTGGCCCATCAGCAAATGAAGGTTCTGTGCGCTCTACTCCCATGAAGTTAACTCTATCCACATCAATATGGTCAACTCTACTATGAGGAGGGATTTTTTTCCCAGTCACATTCTGAGTGCCTTCCCACCTGAGGGGCTCATTTTCCGGTCCTGTGTCTGACAGTGTTTCTCTGCTATTCATAGAGTTTTCAGTGATTAGCGATTCGAAAGTAGTTCGTCACTCTTTCTTCCTAGACTGCCTTTGTCTGGAAACTCATCTGAAACCTGTCCACCATGGGTGACCCTGCTGGTTATTTAAAATACCAGTAGTAGAGCACTCAGAATCACAGCAACTCAATCCACCACAGCACAACAGACAAGTGGTGGCCATTTGGTTTTATGTCAAAACTGTCACTCTGTCACTTTAAATTTCTATATCAATCCTGATACAATCAAGACACAATCAAGATGTTCTCTCCTGATATTATCAATCCTGATACAATCAAGATATTCTCTCCCAAGTTGGCGGCTCCGGGAACAGCTGAGTGTCTTGAACCAGAAAACAATGGATTTCTGGACTCTCCTGCAAACTCCCCAGCTGTAAACCCTCCGATTCTCCAAACATACCTTTATATTTGTTTCAGAGTTCCAACACCATCCCGTGAGCCTTCTTGGCCCAGTATTCCGTGTTGTTGTTGACGGAGCTCCTCACTACACATCTACCACATCTGCCATCTTGAAGGTGCAAGACCTGGTAGATCGTAGAAGAATTGATGCCTTTGAATTTGGTGTTGGAGGAGAATACTAAAAGTGCCATGGACTGCCAAAAGAACCAATAGATCTGTTTTAGAAGAAGTGCAGCCAGTGTGATCTTTGGATGCCAAGATGGCTAAGCTTCATCTCTCATACTTTGGACATATTGTCAGAAGGGAACAGTCTATGGAGAAGGATGTCATGCTGGGTAAGATGGAGGGTTGGAGAAAAAGAGGAAGACCCCCAACGAGATGGATCGACCAGGTGGCAGCCTTGATGATGTCAAGTGTGGCAGTGGTAGTGAGGTTGGCCTGGGATCGGACATTGTTGCATTCTGCTGTGCATGGGGTTGCTATGAGACAGTTCCGACTCAATGGCACCTGATGGCACAACAACATTGGAGTCCTGGTGTAGTGCTATAGGATAAACACTGAACTGCAAGACCAGTGGTTCAAACTTACCAGCCATTCCTGAGAAACCCTATGCAGCATCAATATGGGTTGGAACCAACTCAACGGCACTTAAAAACAACAATTACAACAACATTTAAGGTATATTTTACAACAAAATTGTATGTGACAGCTTATGAATTTTGTGAACTCTTTCATTAAAATAAATCCTTAGCATTTCTTCCAAGCAGTTGATATCCAATATTTCAGAAATGTGCATGGCACAAATGAAAACATAGATGTTGGTATTATATTATTATTTTCTATAAAATGACTTGATAGTATGTTTTCCATTTAGACAGATCACGTTCTTTCACAGGTAGGAGCTCAAGTTCTGTTAAGAAAATACTGTCACTGTATTGAATTAATATTAGTTTTTTTTTTAAGTTTTAGTGTGAATTGAGTGATAAGTCACATAGGAGAAACATCATTTCATTGCAATGATTACAATCTCCTCTGTGCATCATCATTCAACAATATTTGCTTCTATTCCCTCTCTTTGTGTCTGTGTGTGTGTGAATATACATAAAAACACTCAGGAATATATAACAATTTAAACAACCAAAGGGCACATTCTGCAAGCCTGTCTCATGGCCGCCAGCACACAGCCTCTCTCTTTCCATGAGTCTAGAGTCTTCAGCTGCTCTTTTCCCCATGTCCTCATCTCTGCCTCTATCTCTGGTGTCGCTTCTTCTCTGGATAGGGTCTCACATTCCGCTTCTGCTCTTCTCCCTTGATGGTCCTAGGATCCTCTGTTCCTGGACTATAAGATTAACTACTCCCCCCTTTTTGTTACAAAACATCTACCTTTACAGTTGTGATAGTCACAATTAGTCATGATAACAATTATTCACTATTAAAACATAAGAATCTTATCCCCATCTCCTTTTACCAGACCTATCTAGACAAGATGAAAATTATTCAGTGAGAATTCTTTTCACCGCACCCTCTGAAACTAAACTTCCTCTTGAACACTTGTAAGCCACTTGCTTTTATCACCCCCTCATTTTAGGTAGCCAATGGCTAAGTTGCCCGTCCCTATCTACCCTGTATACAGAGGGGATAGAATTGATCATTGATGTGAAGACTCCTTCCCTCTTAGTTGGTATTTTAAGTTACTACTTCCATAAGTATAGGTCAAGTGCATCAAATTGTAGCAATTTACACTTGTTTCCTTTTATCAGAAAAAAAAAATTTTTCTTTAAGTCGATGAACTTATATTAGTTTTTGAGGATTATTCAAGTTGTAATACTTAACACTAGGAATCAATGAATGAAAACTTTTAAAAAAGGCCTAAATGTGAAAGCTAGAATTATAAAGATAATTAACAAAAAACACAGGGACAAACTTATGGGCCCTGATTACATGACATAAATACACTATCAAACATGACTGAAAATACAAAGACAGCAGAAGACAAAATAGATGGCTGTGACTTTCTAAAAATTAGACACTATGTGCATCAAAAATTTCAACAAAAGAGAGCCTGCATTACTGGGAAAAGATTTGGAAACGATATATCAGACCAGAGACTATTCTTTAAATTTTATAGAATATAAATGTGCAGAAGACAAAGAATCCAACTTAAAAATGTACAGAGTATATAAATAAATATTTCACCAAGGAAAATATTCAGCTGACCAACAAATATGAATAAATTGTCATGCTCTTTATCCATTATGGAGATGTTGTTGTTGTTGTTGTTGTTAAGTGCCGTCGAGTCGGAACTGACTCATAAAAAAAAATTAAATAGCACCTTATGCCAGCATTTATAGCTAAGTTAAAAAAAAAAAAAAAAAAGCCAAAAATATTGGCAAGGATATGGAAAGTCTAGATCTCTCCCTGCTGGTGGGGCTGTAAAATGGTGTAATCATGTGACATGGCAATCTCTCTACTTAGTATATATCCTCAAGAAATAAGAGCTGTGACACAAATATGTATATGAACACCCAAGTTCATTGCAGCACTATTCATAATTACAAAATAAATGGATATAGCTTAAATGGTCATCAACAGAAGAATAGTTAGACAAACTTTGGTACAGACACACAATGGAATAATCCACAGAGTTAAAAAAATAACAATGAATCTTTGAAAGGCTTTATAACATAGGTAGACCTGGAGGACACTGTTGTTAAGTACCATAAAGTTGGTTCCAACTCATAAGAACCCTGTATTAGGTTTCTGAGGAGTGGCTGGTGAGTTTGAACTGCCATTACTATGGTTCAAGCTAATCTTGCAGCCCAGTACCTATCTCACAGCTCTACACTGTTGTTGTTGTTGTTGTTAAGTGCCATCAACTCAATTCCGACTCATAGTGACCCTGAATAGGGTTTCCAAGCAGCAGCTGGTGAGCTTGAACCACCCACCTTGCAGTTCAAATAGCTTTGCAGTCTGGCGCATTAACCCACAGCGCCACACCAGTACTCCACTAGCTGGCTTTAATTAATTAATTACTCACAAAAAGATAACTATTGTAAGAGCAACGGTTATAAAAAGTCTAGAAAAATCTTTCATGCTAAAAGAAACATGGTATGATAGTTACCAGGGATTGGAGGAATGGGAGAAATGCTCACTGTCTCAAGGGTAGACATGTTAACTTGGATGACAGGGAAGGCAGTTAAACAAATAAAGCAGATTAATAAAATTATGTTAAGAAGAAATATCTACAATAGGCAATATGTAGAATGAAGTCTATTGTTGTTGTTAAGTGCTATCAAGTTGGTTCTGACCCACTGAGAATCTCTATAGGGTTTCCGAGGAGCAGCTGGTGATCTTGGACTGCCAACTTTGCGGTTCAAACCCACTTTGCAGTCCAGAGCATTAACCCACAGCACCACACCAAGACTCCACTAATGATGGCCATTGTTGTTGTTGTTGTTGTGATGTGCCGTGGAGTCGGTTCCGACTCATAGCGACCCTACACAGGGTTTCCGAGGCTGTAAATCTTTACGGGAGCAGACAGCCTCATCTTTCTCCCGCGGAACCGCTGGTAGTTTCGTACTGCTGACCTTGCGGCTCGCAGCCCGATTCGTAACCACTAAGCTACCAAAGCTTTAGTAGTGACCAAAAGGCATTCCTTGGTGGGGCACTGAACTTCTGTTAAAGAGGGTAGAAACATTTGGGAAGGAGTAATGATGATGGTTATATAATATGATGTAAATAATTAATGTCATTGAACTGTACATGCAAAAATGTTAAAATGGCCTGTTTGTTACATTTATACTCACCACAGAAGAAATTGATGGTGCCTTGTTACCACTGTTGACCACTCTTAAGGGGATCCCAATACTAGATAAATGTGTAACAAAACTCAAAATCTTAAAAATAAATAAATAAATAAATAATAGAGCCCAGGCTTACTGGTCTGATAGAGACTGGTGAAACACCTAAGACTATGTCCTTTAGACACCCTGAAATCTTGGAACTGAACTTACCCCTGTGGATTGCTTTTCAGCCAAATTGTAGGCATAATTCAGACAACCATACAAGATAAAAAAAGGCAGCATTTGTCCAGGGATAAAGCTCAGAAGGTGGGAAGGGACTGGACAGAAGGATTAAGGGAAATGTGAAATACAGTGAGAAAGTGCTATTACCTTGTGGGCACAGCAGTCAACGCCACAAATGTGTATGAATTGATGAATGGATAACCAATTTGTTCTGTAAACTTTCACCCAGATCACAATAGAAAGCTAAAAAAAAGATGTCATGTCACACACACATACAAGTCTTCTGTACTTGTGTAGACATAACACACAGCTAATATGGAATACAGGCATTTAAAAACAAAACAAAAAAAAAGCTCCAAGAAGAATAATACAATAAAAAGGTAAAAAAAAGATAAATATAAGGGCTATTCTAAAATATGTAAGGTTATATATAAGGTTACATATAACCTTACATATTTTATATAATGCATAAATTCAATATAATAGCAGGCAATACTTCATTTTCTTCCTAGGTATAGAGCAAAATTCTTTTTAGTCATTCTTTCGAGTTATGCAAACTCACAGTTTGCAATAATTTCTCCAACCCTGTTATCATACCCAAAAGGTATAGAATCTCACTGTGACTTCATTATTTAATTCCCTATCCATCTGATTTAATTTTTGAAACAATAATTTGATGTTAAGGTATGAGGCATTGTGCCTTAAAGTAGCACATATCTTGTAGCATTTTTATTTGTAAACTACTTACATCTTGTAGCATTTGTATTTGTAAACTAATGTACTGGGACTTCAAGTTTCACAGTTAGTTAATGAAATATGTCAGCCTAATTCTAAGGTATAGAAGATATATGACTTAGATAGAATGTATTTGAATAAACTTGTGGTGAATGCTTACTTTTTAGTTATTAATGATAAGCAATTAGTTTCCATTAAGTTCAGAAATAAACTTATTCTCTATTAAGTTTTGAAAAATTTGGATTTTACTCCATATATTACATATTAGGAGTCCTGATGTGGCGCTGTGGTTTAATGTGCTGGACTGCAAAGTTAATTTCAACCACAAAGTTGGCAGTTCAAGTTCACCAGCTGCCCCTCAGAAACCCTATACAGGGTCTGAACCGACTCAACATCATTTAACAACAACAACAACAACAATTACATGCTAATGATTATAATGATAAAAGTATATAATTTTGCCTATTATGTTGATGTGGATGCATTGATAAAACAAAGAGCATGTTGGTCCATTCACACTCTCACAGATAATCTTTCACACTTATTGGCATCCTTTGACTGGAACTTAATTTATGTAAAGTTTTCCTTCAGGGAACCAAGTAACTTCATTTTTTGTTTCCTGATACTGGTTTAGTCAATCCCATCCCCAACCCCATCGTTTTTATAAGTATCCTTCTCTTTGACATACATTCTTCTTTTTTTTCCTTTCTTTCTTTCTTTCTTTCTTTCTTTCTTTCTTTCTTTCTTTCTTTCTTTCTTTCTTTCTTTCTTTCTTTCTTTCTTAATAGCTAAATTGTCAGCAGAGAAGGTGTCAACTGAAGCAGGAGTCTAGAGGTAGGAAACCAGATAGATTCTCAAGATTGAGTAAAAGAGTTATGATGACCAAAATTAAGACCATAACACTGAACATGGAGCAGCATGCAATGTAAAGTTAATTCTGCAGAACTTGGCAACTTTTCTAGAAAGTAAAGAAGTAGACAAACGGCATTAATACTTATTAGATTGAGAGTTTGTTGAGGGTGGATGCTTTATCTTTTATATCTGTATTCTCAGTACTTAGCATTGCTCCTAACAAACATTATTATTGTTGGCAAGTGCTATTGAGTTGATTCTGACTCATCAACCCAATATAGGTTTTCCAAGAAGTGGCTAGTGGATTTGAACCACTGACCTTGTGGATAGCAGTACAACACTTATCATACAGCAAGTACCACACCAGGATGCATAATAGGAATTAAAGAAATTCTGGTTGAACTATCAAATGCTCTCATTAACAGGTATAGAAAAAAAGGCACTGAAACTGCTTTAATAAATAATAGTCAATTTAGTTTTCTTGTTGTTAAGAGCCATTGAATTGGTTCCAGCTCATAGCAACCTTATATAGGGTTTCCAAGTAATAGCTGGTGGGTTTCAACTTTTGGGTTTAAACTGGTAGTTAGGACGTTGTGATTAGCATTCCAGTGCTCAGATATATTTGTGTTTTAAAGTGTTTCACACAATCTGTAACTCCTTGTATCTTCAATGATAAAAACACACCATATCTTTAAATCCCAATGAAGCAATTGAGCACATGAAATGTCAGTAGTGCACCCAAAGATTGATATTTTAAATTTTTATTCATTTTAATTAATCAAAATAAAACATTAGTAGTCATATGAGGCTAGTGGCTACTATTTTGGGCAATGCAGTCTTAGTGGCCCATCAATAAGCTATTTTTATTTTGTACCTGTGATTAAACTTGAAACCTCTAGCACATATCCCTTGTTTTTAGCTGCCATCGAGACGGTACCGACTCATAGTGATCCTATAAAACACAGAACAAAAAACTGCTCGATCCTGGGCCAACCTCACAATTGTGGCCACACTTGAGCCCATTGATGCTGCCACTTTGCCAATCCACCACGCTGGGAGTCTTCCTCTTTTTCTCTGACCCTCTACTTTAGCAACTGGTCCCTCCTGAAAATATGTCTGAAGCATCAAAGACATAGTTTGGCAAGCCTGGCTTCCAAGGAGCACTGTGGCTGCACTTCTCCCAACCAGGTCTGTTTGTTCTTTTGGCAGCCCATGGCACTTTCAATATTCTCCTCCAACACCATAACTCAAAAGTATCAATTCTTCTATGGTCTCCCTTATTCACTGTCCAGCTTTCGCATGCATATGAGGTTATTGAAAATACCAT
>NW_006408685.1:2545110-2546219 GCF_000296735.1 Chrysochloris asiatica | reverse complement strand
TGTTTTCTTTATATTGGGATTCAATCCCTACTGAAGGATGTGCTCTTTGATCTTCACAAGTAAACATTTTAAGTCGTCTTCATGTTCAGCAAGCAAGCTTGTATCATCTGCATATCTCAGGTTGTTAATGAGTCTTCCTCCAATCCTGATGCCACGTTTTTCTTCATATAACACAGCTTCTCTGATTATTTGTTCTGCATGCAGGTTGAATAAGTATGGTGAAAGACTACAACCCTGTCGCACAACTTTCTTAATTTAAACCATTCAGTTTTCCCATGTTCTGTTTGAACAACTGCTTCTTTGTCCATGTACAGATTCCTCATAAGCACAATTAAGTGTAACAGAATACTCATACTTCACAATGTTGTCCATATCTTGTCATGATCCACACAATTGAAAGCTTTTGCTTAGTCAAAAAAGCACAGATAGTCATCTTTCTGGTGTTTTCTGCTTTTAGCCAAGATCCTTCAGATCAGCAAATCATATCCCTCGTTCTTCTGCCTCTTATGAATCCGTCTTGAACCTCTGGAAGTTCTCTGTCAATGTATGCTTGCAGCTGTTTCTGTATTACCTTTAGTAAAACTTTACTTGCATGTGATAAAAATGGCATTATCCGCTGATTTCCGCATTCTGTTGGGTCACTTCTCTTTGGAATGGGCACAAATATGGATCTCTTCCAATCAGTCGACCAGATATGTGTCTTCCAAATTTCTTGACAGAGATGAGTGAGTGCCTCCTGTTCCGCCTCACTGTCTTGAAAGATTTCAATTTCTATTCCATCAAATTCTGGTGCCTTGTTTCCTGCCAATTCCTTCAATGCACCTTGGACTTCCTCCATCGTATCATTAGCTCGTGATCATATGCTGCCTCTCAAAATGTTTGAACATCAACAATTTCCTTTTGATAAAGTGTTTGTGTATTCCTTCCTTCCTTCTTTCCTTCCTTCCTTCCTTCCTTCCTTCCTTCCTTCCTTCCTCTTCTTCCTCTTCTTCCTCTTCCTCTTCCTCTTCCTCTTCCTCTTCCTCTTCCTCTTCCTCTTCCTCTTCCTCTTCCTCTTCCTCTTCCTCTTCTTCTTCTTCTTCTTCTTCTTCTTCTTCTTCTTCTTCTTC
>NW_006408685.1:2532046-2544961 GCF_000296735.1 Chrysochloris asiatica | reverse complement strand
TCTTCCTCCTCTTCCTCCTCCTCCTCCTCTTCTTCTTCTTCTTCTTCTTCTTCTTCTTCTTCTTCTTCTTCTTCTTCTTCTTCTTCTTCTTCTGCTTCTTCTGCTTCTTCTGCTTCTTCTGCTTCTTCTGCTTCTGCTTCTGCTTCTGCTTCTGCTTCTGCTTCTCCTTCTCCTTCTCCTCCTCCTTCTTCACCACCGCCTCCTCCTCTTCCTCTTCTTCTTATGTGATAGCTTACATGGGAGAACATTAGCTTTACATTCATCCCATTGTATATCATTTCATTGCTATGATTACAATCCCCTCCATGCATCATCAACCAACCTGCAAGCCTGCCACCTGGTCGACAGCCCACAGCCTCTCTCCCTCTTTGGGTCTAGAGTCCTCAGCTGCTCAATCTCTCCACATCATCGTCTTTGCCTCCATCTCTGGTGTCACTGTTTCTCTGGGTAGGGTCCCACACTCCGCTCTTCTCTCTGTATGGTCCCAGGGACCACTGCTTCTTATCTGCAAAGTTAAACACTCCTCTGCTTTTGCTACAAAATAAATACAAGCAGATATTATCTGCAACTCTGGGCTTTCTTATGCATATGTCCACTCTTCTTATCAGCTGGATGCTTCACTATCCACTCTAGTCCTCTGTGGCTTTGTCACTGACTCTGGGCCCAAGAGTCCCCACGTTGCCTCACTGCTAGCCTACCAGGTCCCTACCCAGGTTCACAGGAGTCTATTGAAAGTTGTAAGGCTTAGCTCGCAGCTTCATTGATAATTTTCCCTCACTTACCCTTATTGGTGAAGAACGTGGTCACCAATTAAAGTGCATGTCTTCTCGTGTATTCCCATTGAGTCTTAGTCTTTGAAGGGGGTTTACTCGGAGGGGACCCGACCACTTGCCTTGATGTCTCCTGGGTGAGCAACTTGCTTGTTCTTGTATTAATCAGTCAGACTGCCTATACTGTTTTGGATTTTTCCTGTCGGTCTTTCTTTTAAGAAGTATCTTCTCTTCTTCTAGCCACTGCAGGTTGGTCTGCTCGTCCTTTCAAGTGGAAGTTTCCCACCTCAGAAGATTCTGGATGCAGTTCAGCATTCCACCTATAGTCTTATGTAACGCAGAGGCTCCTCAGGAAGCCTCCTTCATTGGGCACATTGTAGCCCCATTTTAGGTACTCCAATCAGTTGTAGGCAGAAGGCAGACTTTCAAGATTTCTATGGTGATATTTCTGCTATTCCCTTCTCTGCCACTCAAGTGTCTATTTTATAATGATATGCAAGGGAAACCAGGATTCAAAAAACAGTCAAGCATCATAATATTATTTCCTCCCTATACCCCATTCCAACTATGTCTCAATCCCTTTATCCCAGAAGCCTATTGTTCCAAAGTTGTGCATACATGATTATTTACCTCTGTCCCGCTTAGACCAAGGAAACATATTTACTTGTTTTCCCATTTGCCTTGAGATCCATCTCCCCCGTCTTGTGTATTACCCCCTCCCTAGCACCCAAACTACTATCCTGTGTCTATTCCCTACTCTGTGCTCCACCTTCCTCTCCCTCCACTCACCCTGTTCTCCACCTCCTGGTAACTCGCAAAAAATCCCCCACACACCCTTTAGTATGGATTCTGTTTCTTAGTGTTTTACATTAGTGTTCCTATGCAGTATTTCTCTTTTTTTGACTGACTAATTTCAATCAACATAATGTCCTCAAGATTCATCCATGTTATGCAGTGGGTTGCAGCTTCCTTGGTATTCTTCAAGATAGCATATTTTCTTGTGTGTATGCACCAGTTTGTTATCCATTCTTCAGTTGATGGGCACTTAAGCTGTGCCTATCTTATTGCTATTGTAAATAGTGATAGTATGAACATTGATGTGCATATTTCTACTCGTGTTATGGCTCATATTTATTGTGGGCAAATTCCAAACAGAGGAATTGCTGGTTCATAAGGCATTTCTATTTTGAACCTTCTGAAGAAGTGTCATATTACATTCCAGAGAGGTTGGACCATTTTGTAATCCCACCAGCAAATCCCTCCTGGGTCCCAGTCTCTCCACATCCTCGCCATCATTTGTTGTCCTCTACTTTTTTGATCTTTGCTGTTATTGCTGGCATGAGAATGGTATTTCCATCTCTTTGAAGAATGTCATTGGACTCTGGATTGAGATTACATTATAAGTGTAAATTGCTTTGGGCAATATTGACATTTTCACAAGGTTAAGTCTTCCTATCCAGGAACATGGTATATTCTTCCATTTTTGTAGGTCTCCTTTGGTTTCTTGTAGTAGTGTTTTGTAGTTTTCTTTGTATAGGTCATTTGTTTCTCTGGTTACATTTACTCCTGGATATTTCATCCTTTGGGCAGCTATTGTAAATGGTATTACTTTCCTAATGTCCTTTTCAGTGCTCTATAAAGGAATCAAACTGATTTTTGTATGTTGATCTTATATCCTACCACTTTGCTGAATCTTCCAGTGAGGGATAGTAGCTTTTTTACTAAGTCTTTCGATTTTTCTCTATATAGGATCATATTGTCTATATATAGAGAAAGGAGTTCATCTAAATTCTGGAATAATTTGAGTAGAATTGGTGACAGCTCTTCTTTGAACGTTTGGTAGAACTCTCCAGTGAAGCGATCTGGGCCTGGACTTCTTTTGGTTGGGAGTTTTTTGATGACATGATCAATTTCTTCTTTTGTTATGGGTCTATTCAGGTTTTCTACTTCACTCTCTGTAAGTTTTGGTAGGTCATGTTTTTCTAAAAATGTATCCATCTCTTCTAAGTTTTCTAATTTGTTGGAGTACAACTTTTCATAGTATTCTGTGATTATTCTTTTGATTTCCTTTGGGTCCATTGTGACATCACCCATGTGGTTTCTAATGTATGTTATTTGTGTCTTCTCCCTCTTTTCTTTTGTTAGAATTGCCAATTGTCTGTCAATTGTGTTAATCCTTTCAAAGAACCAACTTCTTGTCCTGTTGATTCTTTCTATAGTTTTTTTTCTTTTTTCTATCTCATTTATTTCTATTCTAAGCTATATTATTTCTTTTCTTTTGGTGGTTGTAGGTTCCCTCTGTTGGTCTGTTTCTAATTGTTGGAGATGCTGTTTTAATGTGTTAATTTTTGTTCTTTCTCCTTTTTGGATGTGTGCATTTATTGCAATAAATTGTCTTTCCTGCTTTTGCTGTCTCCCAAAAATTTTGATATGTTGTGATTTCATTCTCATTTGTTTCTAGGAACTCAGTGAGTTCATGTTTAATTTCTTCTACTACCCAGTCGCTTTTCAGCATGGCGTTATTCAGTTTCCATGTATTTGACTTTATTTCTTTGGCCTTCCTATTGTTGATTTCTAATTTGATAGCATTGTGGTCTGAGAAGATGCTTTGTAGTATTTTGATATTTGTAAATGTATAGAGGTTTGTTTTTGGGGCCAACACATGGTCTATTCTGGATAATGTTCCATGTGCATTGGAAAAAAAGGTGTATTACACTGTTGTTGGGTTGAATGCTCTGTACACATTTATGAGATCTACTTGGCTGATTATGTTGTTTAGTTCTTCTGTGTTTGTCAAATTTCTTTCTGGTTGTTATATCCACTTTTGAAAGTACTGTATTAAAATCGTCCACTATTATTGTAGATTCGTCTATTTCTTTCTTCAAATCTATTAGAGTTTGCTTTATATATTTTGGAGCTCTTTCATTGGGAGCATAGAAATTTATTATGGTTATGTCAACTTATTCAATTGTCCCTTTAATCATAATATAATGTCCATCTTTATCTATTATGTATTATGCTGTGGTTTTTTTTTTTCCTTAAAGTTTATTTTATCAGAGATTAGTACTGCCACTCCTGTTCATTTTTTATTGCAATTAGCTTGGTATTTTTTTCCCATCCTTTGACTTTTAACATGTATTTTTTTTCCTCTGTGTGTAAGACGTGTTTCTTGCAGACAGCATATTAAAGGATCTTGTTTTCTTATCTATTTTCCCACCCTTCATCTCTTAACTGATTTATTTTATCTGTTTACATTTAGTGTAATTATAGATGGGTATGGATTAATTGCTGCTATTATGTTTGCTTTTTTTTGTGATATTGCTATTTTCTTTGTTCTTGTGTCTTCCTGTGCTGCATTCATGTTTTTTTTGTGTGTGTTCTTTCTTATGAGTTTCCTCATAGTTTTAATGTTTTCATATTCTTCTTTGATTTTCATTTTCTTGGTATGTTGGAAAGTGTTAATTTTCTTTGGTTATCTTATATTCCATTAGAATTTCCCTCCATTTAGTGCAGTCTATTTTATTCTGTAATCTACGTGACCTTCTCACCATCTGGATCTCTGTTTTTACATGTTTACCTTCTTTCCTCCATATTCTCCTCAACCATCTCTTCTGTGGACTTGTGTGATTCTTACTGTTCTGTAATGCTAATAATTCTTAAGTTATTCCTCTTCATTTGTCCAACATGAATCTTAGATCTTCTTCAGAGCTTTGTTTTGTTTTTAAATCTCTTTTTCTACTTGCTCTTCTATCTTAGTGGCATTAAGAGATTTCTCCTCCAGTTCACTAGTTCTGACTTCTATTTCTTCAATTCTACTCCTTTGTCCTTTCAGTATATTGCCTATTTCTGATATTCTATTATTAATCTTTTGTACCTCTTTCTGTAGATTTTGCATTGTTTCCAATGCTTTATCTATCTTATTTGATTGTTCCTTTAGCACTTTCCTGACTTCTTCCTTATTTTTCTCAATTCCATTGTAAAGTGTTTTAAAACATTTTATAATCATTTTTCTGAATTTCTTGTCAGGCATTACCATATCCTTCCCTCCTTCCAGAATGGAATCCAGGTCTACCACTAGTTCATTTGTCTCAGACATTTTATCTTGTTTCTGGAAGTGGGCTGATATGGTCATCTGCTTTTGCTTCTTGGACGTGTTTAGCTGTAGCCTTAATACTTAATTGAGTGTGTGTTTTGGTATCTTTTATGCTTTCTGATTGCCTCCAGGTTGATGTAATCAGGAGGTGGGCTTTCTGTTTCACTCTTCTTATTGCTTAACACAGAGTAACTTTCACAGGTGTTGTCTACCTCCCTGGTTAATGGCAGTTGTTATTGGTTCTAGCCTGCATTGTCAGGCTTTATAAGGTGTGGTTGTATGTTGACTTTATGGCAGATACATTTCAGTGTATTGTCCTCCTCTGCTATTTTATTATTAATCATTTGGGCTTATTTTTAAAGATTTTTAATGGTTTTTAATACTGTATCTATCTTATTTGTTTCTTTCTGAAGAGCTTTACAGACTTCCTCCTTATTTTTCTTGACCCCTCTCTGGAGCATTTGGATGCACCTCCTTATCATTCTCCTGAATTCCTTCTCAGGCATGTCAAAAGCCTGCCCTCCTTCCAATGTGATGACTAGATGTATCTTCTGCTCATCCGTACCAGTCATTCTCTCTTGTTTCTGGAAATGTGCCAGTATACTCATCTGTTTCTTGAGCATCTTCATTAGTTATCTGTGCCCTCAATAATTAGATGAATGTATGTTGTTGTTTTATTATGCTTTCTGATTTTCTCCAAGTAGATGTGATCAGGAGATGGACTTTCCTATTCACTCGTATTATTACTCAGCTCAGAGTCACTATTGCAGATGTTGGCTGCCTATCTGGTATATAGAAGCTGGCATTGGCTCTTGTCTGGATGGTGGGGTTTTATAGAGTGTGATTATAGCTTGACTATATGACCACAATTGTTTTCTCTTCTTGGGTAACGTAGGGAGAGAAACAGCCCCCTGAAGGCTAAGATGTGACTGAAAAACAAAACAGCAACAACAAAAAACAAACAAACAAACAAACAAACAGATCAGATACTATAGTCTGTAATCACAGAAAAGAGAAAAGGAAAAAAAAAATCTGTAGCAAAATATAGATATGACTTTAATGTCCTTTTCTCAGCTTCTTGCCTTCAAGGCTGCCTGCGAAATTTCAATATGTCACTGTTTGGCCTTATGATGTATCTTAGGATTTAATTTTCAGCTTGTTTTCTTTTTAATCTGTTTCTTTGCCACTCCACAACTCCAGTTCAGGCCTGTTTTCTAGTGATTAACAGTTCAGTGCTGGCTGTGGCCATTTTGCACTGCTGTTTGTTTTAAGCTGGTCATTTCCCTTTATTTATTTATTTTTTCTGTGCAGATCTTTGAGCATGCGTAGTAGAATGCATTTTCTCAAGCACCCCTTCTAGTCACCAGAATGAAGGTGTACAGACAGCATGTAACCAATGGACAGAGATAAAACAAAGTAAAACAAAAATAATGTCCACACCTTTACTTTCAATGATTGGTCAGGTTTCCACAGTGTCCACTCTGTCTCACCCAAGATGGATGCTCTGGGTGCCACTGAGGCTGGCTGATCAGAAAACAAATCAAAACTAAAAAAAACCCCACCAGTTTTCTTGCTTCCATTATAAATTCCACTGGCTGTAAGGCTTCAATCATTCTAAATATTCCTTTATATGTAGTTTAGAGTTCCGGGACCATCCCCTGAAACTTCTTTGCCTAATATTCTTTATTACTGCTGCCAGAAGTGTGCACTGGACTTCTTCCTCGGGTATATGATTCTTGGTTGGTAGTTTTTGTGGGGTTTTTTTTTTTTTTTTTTTCCTTTCAGGGTCCTATATGTGTCTCCCCATTTCCTTCTTGCCTGCTTGATTTCTGCTGAGAGATCAGAGCTTAATCTGACTTGCTTGCCTTTGTAACTAATGCTTCTTTTTTCCCTAACTGGTTTCAGAATTTTCTTCTTGTCTTTGATTTTGGAGAGCTTTATTATGTTATGTGTTGATAATTTTCTTTGGGGGGTTTATTCTTCCTGGTGTTTTCTGAGCTTCTTTACTGCTTATCTTTTTGTCTTCTAGGGTGTTAGAGAAATTTTCTTCCAGGAGCTCTTCAACTATCTCCTCTGTGGTCTCCTGTGATCCTTTCTAATCTGTAATTGTAATAATCCTCAGGTGATTCCTGTTTATGCTGTTCAACATGATTCTTAGACTTCCTTCATATTTTTTATCCCCTTTTCTGCGTACTCTTCTATCTTAGCAGTGTTGGGAGATTTGTCTTCAAGCTCATTGGTTCTTTCTACCATCCCTTCAATTCTCCTCCTTTGCTCTTTCAGTGTATTATATTTTCTGATGTTCTATTATTAACCTTTTGGACCTCTTTTTGCAGGTTTTGAATTGCTTCAAACACAATTTTATCTTATTTGATTGTTCCTGTAGTACTTTCCTGACTTCTTCCTTATTTTTCTCAATGCCTCTGTGGAGTATTTGGATGCAACTCAATATCATTTCCTGAATTAATTTTCAGGCAGTCTCATACCTGACCTCCTTCTAATGGGAATTCTAGCTCTACCTCCATCTCATTTGTTTCAACTACTCTATCTTTTTTTCTGGACATGTGCTGATATCTTTTGTTGTTTTTTGAGCATTTTCAATAATTGGATGTGTTTCCAATGATTACATGCATCTCTTTTGGTATATTATTAAGCTTTCTGAATGCTTAGACGTAGATATGATCAGGAGATAGGCTTCCATTTTCACTTCTCGTACTAGTCCACTCAGAGTAAATTTAGCAAGTATTGGCTATCTATCTGGTGCATAGCAGCTGGTATTGACTCTTACCCAGATGGTCTGATTTTATAGGGTCTGATTTTAGGTTGGCTGTATGTCTGCAATTGCTGTCTCTTCCTGGGTAATATAGGGAGAGAACGAGGTAAAAAAGTGACCAAAAAAATTAAAAAACAAAAACAAAAGAAAAATAAATTCAACACTAAAGTCATAATTGCCATAAAAAAAAGACAAAATAAATAAACAAACACACAAAAAAGTTAAAAAAAAAAAAAAAAAAAAAAACCCATAGCAAAACATGCATAATACTTTAACTCCCCTCTCTCAGTGTCTTGCCTTCAAGGTCTTCTGAGAAATTTCAAGCTGTTAACATTGCTCTTTATGACATAACTCAAGATTTAATTTTCTGCCTCTTTGCTCTTTTGTCTGTCACCCTCCCACATTTCATGCCTATTCAGGTATTACACTTAGTGAGAAACAGCCCAGGTCTGGCTCAATCTGTTTTGGGTGACCCTTCCATTTTATTTTATTTTTTCCTTTTTTATTTTATTTTTTATTGTGTGACAGTTTACATAGGGGAACATTCATTTTACATTCATTCTATCATACATCGTTTCATTGCCATAGTTACCATCCCATCCATGCATCATCACCCAACCAAAGGGTATACTCTGCAAGTCCCCCAGCCCCCGGTCCTCAGCACACAGCCCCTTTCCCTCTCTGGATCTCAAGTCCTCAGCCACTCCATCTCTTCATGTCATCCTCTCTGTCTCCATCTCAGGCCTCACTGCTTCTCTGGGTGGGGTCTCGATGTCCACTCTTCTGCAGTGATGGTCCCAGTGATCTCCGCTTCTAGACTGAAAGGTTAGTGACTCCCCTCCTGGCTATAACATATCCACCTTTACATTTCCAGTCCTCACAATCAGTCCTGATAATAATTATTCGATCTTGCATCACAAGAGACCCATCTGCATTTCTTTTCATCAGCCCTTCCTAGACATGTTGGATAATACGCACTGGAGACTCTACCATCCTCCCCATCCTGTCGATCTAGGTTCCCTCTTGAAAGCTTGTAAGCCAGTCATTTATTACCTTTGTATCCTCCCCCCATTTTTGGTAGCCAATGTTCAAGTTGCCTATCCCTGTTTACTCTTTGTGCAGAGGAGGTGGGAGTAATTCTTGGAGTAGGGATCTGTTTCCTCTTTTGAGCTACTGCATTTATAGGTGCAGGTCAAGTTTATCAAGTTGTATCAGATGACACTATTTTTTCTCCTCCCCCCACCCCGCCTTTTCTTTCTTCTTCAGGTTGAGCTCTGTTCATCCAGTCATTGAAGCAAGGTCAAGTAGGTATCATCTGCAAGTGTGGGTGTTCTTGTGTCTGTCAGCCCTCTTCTTATCAGCTGATCGCTTTACTCCCCAGTCTAGTCCTCTGTGGCTATGTCTCTGACTCTGGGCCCATGAGTCCCCGGGTCCTGCCTCATTGCTGGCTGACCAAGTCTCCACCCGGGTTCCCAGTAGTCTGCCGAACGATGCATGACTTAGCTTACCGCTTCGTTGATGTTCATCGCTTGCTTCTCCTTATGGGTGATGTGCGTGGTCGCCAATCAGAGCATGTATTTTCACTGCATCTTGGTCTTGGTAGAGGATTTGCACTGAGAGGACTCAAACAATTGCGTTGATGTCTCCTGGGCAAGTAACTTGCTTATTCTTGTCATAACAGTTGGACTGTCCTTCTTGTTTTGTATTTTTCCTGTAGTTCTTTCTTTAGAAACGTGTCTTCTGGTTTTTCTGGCTGTTCCAGGCTGGTCTGCGTGTCCTTTCAAGAAGACAGTTTCCCGTCTCTGAAGGTCTGGATGTAGATCAGGCTTCCATCTATAGTCTTGTGTAATGCAGAGGCTCCTCAGGAAACTTCCTTTACTGGACACATTGTAGCCCCATTTTAGATATTCCAATCAGTTTTAGGCAGAAGACAGACTTACAAGCTTTCTATGGTGATATTTCTGGCTATTCCGTTCTCTACCCTCCCGTATCTGTTTTATAATATAATGCATGCAAAACCAAGGTTCAACAGTAAGCCAAGCATCTTAACATTATCCCTCCCTTTTCCCCATTCCAACCATGTCCCAGTCTCTGTATCACAGAACCCTGTTGTTCCAAGGCTGTGCCTACATCATTTTTTACCTCTGACCTATTTAGCTCATTCCTACCTGTCTAATGGTTCTCCCGTCTGCTTTGTTCTTCCATTTCTCTCTCCCTATTTGTATATTGCCCCCCTCCCCAACACCCAAACTATCCTGTGTCTATTCCTTGCCCTGTGCTCCACCTTCCCCTCCCGTCCATAACCCTACTCCTACACAGTAGCAACCTGTTAAGAATCCACTTTTGTGGAATAGTATGGGTTCTTTTTCTTAGTCTTTTACAGTAGTGGTCCTATGCAGTATTTTTCCTTTTGAGATTGACTAATTTCACTCAACATAATGTTCTTAAGGTTCTTCCATGTTAGGAAGTGACATGCAGCTTCCTAGTTATTTTTAAAGGTAGCATAGTACTCCATTGTGTGTATGTACCACGGTTTGTTTATTCATTCTTTAGTTGATGGGCACTTTGGCTGTCTCCATCTTTTTGCTATTGTAAATAGTGCAGCTATGAATATTGTTGTGCATATATCTTCGCCTGTTGTGGTTTGTTTTTCTTGTGGGTAAATACCAAGTAGAGGAATTGCTGAATCAAATGGTATTTCTATTTTCAACTTTCTGGGGAAGTGCCATATTGCTTTCCATAGAGGTTGGACCATTTTGCAGTCCTATCAGCAATGCAGGAGTGTCCCAGCCTCTCCAAATCTTCACCAGCATTTATTGTCCTCAACTTTTTTGATCTTTGCTGTTATTGCTGGTGTGAGATGATACCTCATTGTTGTTTTGATTTGCATCTCTCTAATGGCTAGTTATTGTGAACATTTCTTCATATGTTTGTTGGCTGCCCGTATCTCCTCTCTGGTGAAGTTTCCATTTCTTAATTGGGTTATTTGTCTTATTTTTGTAGATGTTTAGAATTTTCCTATATATTTTAGAAATTAGTCCCTTATCCGATATTTCATTGCAAAAGATTTCTTCCCAGTCTGTGGGTTCCCTTTTTACTCTCTTGGTGAAGTCTTTTGATGCACATAGTTTTTAATTTTTAGTAAGCCCCACTCTTCTATTTTGTCTATTTTTGTTTGTGTACTTTTCAAAATGTGTGGCAGTCTGTATATGCCCTGGATTAGTGCCCTCACGTTTGTTCCTATTTTTTCATTGATGATCTTCATAATTTGTGGATTCACATTTAGCTCTTTAATCCATCTTGAGTTCATTTTTGTATAGGGCATGAGACAGAGATCTTGTTTCAGTCTTTTACATATTGCTTTCCAGTTTTGCCAGCACCATTTGTTGAAGAGACTGTCACTTCCCCATGCAATGTGCCTAGGCACTTTGTTGAAGATCATTTGGCTGTAAGTGGTGGGGTTGATATCTGGATTCTCGATTCTGTTCCATTGATCAATGTCTCTTTCATTGTACAAATACCAGGCTGTTTTGACCACTGTACCCATGTTGTAATGTTTGAAATCAGGGAGTGAGAGACCTCCAAGCTTGTTCTTCTTTTAACCAGTGCTTTACTTATCCTAGGTCTCTTTCCTTTCCATATAAAATTAGTAATTGTCCTTTCCATCTCTTTGAAGAATGTTATTGTAATCTGGATTGGGATTACATTGTATGTATAAATTGCTCTGGGTAGTATTGACATTTTCACAATGTTGAGTATTCCTATCTAAGAACATGGTATGTTCTTCCAGTTCTGTAGGTCTCTTTTGGTTTCTTATAGTAGTGCTTTGTAATTTTCTTTGTATAAGTCCTTTGTTCCTCTGGTTATGTTAATTCCTAGGTATTTTATCCTTTGCGTGGCTATTGTAAATGGTATTGCTTTCCCAATGTCCTTTTCATCGTTACTGCTGTTGCTATTGAGAAATCGAATTGATTTTTGTGTGTTGATCTTATACCCTGCCACTTTGCTGAGTCTTTCAATGAGGTCTAATAGTTTTTTAACTGAGTCTTTGGTGTTTTCTATGTATAGGATCATATTATCTACAAATAAGGAGATTTTTACTTCCTCTTTGCCAAGATGGATGCCTTTAATTTCTTTATCATGCCGTATAGCTCTGACTAAAACTTCCAGCACAATATTGAATAGGAGCAGTGATAAAGGGCATCTTGATTGTGTTGAGGAATTTCCCTTCAATTTCTCCTTGGTTGAGTGTTTTTACCAGGAATGGATGTTGGATTTTGTCAAACGCCTTTTCTGCGTCACTCGATATGATCATGTGGTTCTTTTCCTTTTTCTTATTTATATGATGGATTACACTGATTGTTTTCCTGATGTTGAACCATCCTTGCATCCCTTTTATGAAACCGACTTGGTCATGATGTATTATTTTTTTGATGTGCTGTTGGATTCTGTTGGTCACGATTTTGTTGAGGATTTTTGCGTCTGTGTTCATGAGGGATATCTGTCGATAATTTTCTTTCTTAGTGATGTCCTTCCCTGGCTTTGGTATGAGGGTTATTCTTGCTTCATAGAATGTATTAGGGAGTTTTCCATCGTCTTCTATGTTCTGAAATAATTTGAGTAGAATTGATGACAGTTCTTCTCTGAATGTTTAGTAGAACTCACCCGTGAAGTTATGGGTTTGTTCAAATTTTCTACTTCAGTCCGTGTAAGATTAGGTAGCTCTTGTTTTTCTAGAAATGTATTCATCCTGTCCAAATTTTCCAATTTGTTGGAGTACAGCTCTTCGTAGTAATACGTTATTATCTTTTTTATTTGGTTTGGTTCTGTTGTGACTTCCCCTGTGTGATTTCTAATGCAATTAATTTGTGTCGTCTCCCTCTTTTCTTTAGTTAGTTTTGCCAATGGTTTGTCAATTTTATTAATCCTTTCAAAGAACCAGCTTCTTGTCCTGTTGATTCTTTCTATAGTTTTTCGGTTTTCCATCTCATTTATTTCTGCTCTTATCTTTATTATTTCCCGTCTTCTGGTGACTGTAGGGTCCCTCTGCTGGTCTGCTTCTACTTGCTGAAGGTGTTGTGTTAATGTGTTGATTGTGGCTCTTTCTTCTTTTTGGATGTGTGCACTTATCTCAATAAATTGACCTCTCAGGACTGCTTTTGCCATGTCCCAGAGATTTTGGTATGTTGCATTTTGATTCTCGTTTATTTCTAGGAACTCTGTGAATTCACGTTTAATTTCTTCTTTTACCCAATTGCTATTCAGCAGAGTGTTGTTCA
>NW_006408685.1:2496810-2530974 GCF_000296735.1 Chrysochloris asiatica | reverse complement strand
CCTTAAGCGATCTTCCTTTCTCTAAAGCATTTAGTCTGTTTTGTGAACCTTTGTCTACTTACTGTTTTGGTCTTCTTATTGTTGATTTCTAGTTTTATAGTGTTGTGGTCTGAGAAGATGCTCTGTAGAATTTTGATGGTTGTGAATTTATGGAGGCTTGCTTTGTGGCCTAACACATGATCAATTCTGGAAAATGTTCCATGTAGATTAGAGAAGAATGTGTATTGTGCTGTTGTTGAATAGAATGCTCTGTATACATCTATAAGGTCCAGTTGTTTGATTATGTTGTTATGTTCCCCTGTAGCATTGTCAAATTTCTTTCTGGTTGTTCTCTCCCTTTGCAAGAGTGGTGTGTTGAAATGTCCTTCTATAAATGTGGATTTATCGATTTCTTTCTTAAATTCCATTAAGGTTTGCTTCATGTATCTTGGTGCTTTTTCTTTGGGAGCGTATATGTTTATTATTGTTATGTCGTCTTGCTCGATTGACCCTTTGAACATAAAGTCTACTTTGTTGGAGATTAGTATAGCCCCTCCTGCTTGTTTATTACTGCTGTTGGCTTGTTTTTTGTTGTTTTTTTTCCCCCATCTTTTTGCTCTTAGTCTGTTTTTGTCTTTGTGTGTAAGGTGTGTCTCTTGTAGGCAGCATATTGATGGATCTTGTTTTCTTATCAATTCTGCCACTCTTTGTCGATTTACTGGTGCATTCATTCCTTTGACATTCAATGTAATTATTGATAAGTGTGAATTGATTGCTGTACTTATGTTACTTTTTTGGCAGTGTTGTTTGTTCTTTGATTCTGCTTTCCTTCTTGAATTGAGTTTGTGTTTTTTTTAGTTGATTCTGGTCAGTTTCTTCCTAGTTTTTCTGTTCACTTGTTCTGTTTGGGGGTTTGTTCTTATGATATGTTGTGGAGTGTTAACTTTCTTTGGAGTTACCTTGTAGTCTACTAACTTTTCTATGCATTTAGGATACTCTATTGCAACCTATAATTTACCTGGCATCCCCACCACATGGGTTTCTGTTGCTGCGTTTGTCTATTCTTTGACATTGATATGTTTATGTGCTTCGGTTGATCTCTGGTCTTCCTTGTGTTTGTTGATGTAGTCTCGTTCTGTTCTGGACTCTGCTTTCTGTTGGCTGTGTTCCAGGTGGTGTTGCCATTCCTGTCAATCTCTGTTTGTCGTCTGTTCTTGTTGCATCTCCGTCCCAAGAACCCGCTCCTCCTCCTCTATAAAGCATTTGTCTGTCTCCAGCTCATTTGCATCTGCTGCTCTCTTCTGCTTTTGAATGTGTTTCAATATTAATTGTTTCTTATTGGGCATGATTATTCTTATTTTATTATACTTATTAGTAATATGATCAGGAGATAGGTGGCGGGCGTTCAGGCCTGGGCCATGGCAGCGGGCAGGTGGTTTGGGCTTGGTTGGACCTGGGCCTTGGTGGGTGCTTTGGGCCTCGAGCAGGAAAGTTGGGCCTTGAGGGGCCTGGGCCTCGGTGGCCAGTTGTGGTGAGCAATTTGGGCCTCGGGCGGGCAGGTTGGGCCTCGGAGGTCCTGGGCTTCGGTGGCTGGGCGGGGTGTGGGTTGGGCCCCCGGGGACCTGGTCCTCGGTGGATGGGTCTGGGCTTGGGAGACCTGGACCTAGGTGGCCGGGCAGGTTGGGGTGGGTCTCAGTGGGTAGGCCTGGGCCTTGGCCTCAGTGGACGGGCTTGGGCCTTGGCTGGGCATAGGGCGGGCCTAGGCCGTGGCAGTGGAGAGTGGGAGGTAGTGGCTGCAGGCAGATAACGTCTATGTCTGATGACGTCAAAAATGCCTCTCTCTGTCCCTCCATACCGTGGGTACCCTGAGTTGCCTGATATCTGTGCTGATATCCCACACTAGGGCAAGCAGACCCCTTTGCGGGGGGAGGGGGTGGGGGCTATGTAGGCTCCTGCAGCTTTGTTCAGCTTGGTTCATTTATGCTTCCTCTCCACTAGAAGCTCAGCATTCTGAATGGGCTGGCTCAGCCCCACCCTCTAAGCTCTGCAGGGGCGGTGGCAGCCGCCAGAGTGGAAGCCGAATGCAAGCGGGTGGAAGCTCAAAATGCCTGCAATTCCTCAGCAATTTGATCTTTTAAAAAAGCGAGTTCAGAATGTTGAAACCCAAGGTCTTATGTTTGCTCGAAGGCTGTCTGTCTGCTAGACAGAGGCCTCCTTTGTGAGATACCACCCCTTTTTCCCTGGAGCCTTCCCAATCTGAACTGCCTGTTCAGAGAAGAACCGGAAGTCCGACCCTTCTATTTTAAGCTATTCCTGTTGACTTCCTCTCTTTCTTCAATTATGGGTCTAGTGGTCTTTGCTGAGCAGATCCATTTGCATGCATAGTAGAATCCTCTGGGGTTTTGGGATGTCCACTCACTCCTGCACCCCCCTCTCATCACCAGAGTGGAGGTGTGCAGACAGAGAGAGACAAATGAACAGAAAAAAACAATTCACACATTTATCTCCAATGATTGGCCAGACTCGTGTTGGGAAGGCTCCCCTGCTCTTGTGTCAGCTCTGTCACACCCAATATGACAGCTCTAGGACCCACCAGTAGTGCAGATCAGAAAACACAACCTTTCTTATTTCTGCTACAAATCACACTAGCTGTAAGTTTTTGATCATTCTAAATATTCCTTCATATGGAGTTCCGAGCTCCGGGATCATCCCCTGGACCTTCTTCCTCAAGTATTCTGTGTTATTGGTGAAGGTCTGCATGATGCCTCTCCCTAATCAACCATCAATCCTGAACTCCATCCTGACTTTTATGGAGCATTCTAGCTATACTTGTTCCAACACAGATTTGTTTATTATTCTGGCAGTCCATGGTACTTTAAATATTTGTCTCCAATACCATAACTCAATTCTATTCATTCTCTTTGGTCTTCCTTATCCATCATCCAACTTTTCCATGCTATTGAAAATACATGATGTGAACCAAGTTCATCTTAGTCCTCAAACCAATTTCTTTGCTCTTGAACACTGTAAAGGGGACTTTGCAGCATATTAACCTAATGCAAATGCATCATTTGATTTTTTTTTCACTGTTTATTCCAAAAGTATTGATTGTGGATCCAAGCAAATTAAAAATATTCAACAACTTCAACCTTTCATCCATCTATTAGAATGCCATTTATTAATCTAATTGTGAGGAATTTTGTTTTCTTTACATTGAGGTGCAATCCATACTAAGCACTGTAGTATTTGATATCCATTTATAACCACGTTAAGTCTTCTTCATTTTCTGCAAGGAAGGTTGTATCGTCTGCATAGTTCAAGTCATTAATGAGTTGTTCTCCAATCCTGATGATACATTCTTCTCTTTTGGTTTTCTGACACCAGGTATTTGCAAATTTCTTTACAGTACTTGAAATTATCTTCTTGAGTTGCTCTTTGAAATTTTCTGTTCAGATCTTTTACTTTATTTATTCTATTTGCTTAATATCTCTACTCTCTTACTCTCTACAACGTCTTCTGATGTTCAGTTTAGAGTTTTTTTTGTTTTGCTTTTTTTTTTCCTTTTTTTTTTTTGGTTGTTGTTGTTGTTCTTATTGTTGTTTGTTTTGTTTTTAATCATGTTTTGCTTTCTTCATGTATGTTATTCTTGATGTTATCCCACAGCTCTTCTGGTCTTTGATCATCAGTGTCTAATGCATCAAATCTGCTCTTGAAATGGTCTCTAAATTCTGGTGGGATAAGTTCAAGATCATATTTTGATTCTCATGAATTAATTTTAACTATCTTTGCTTCTGCCTGAACTTGTATATGAACAACTGATGGTTGTTCCATAGTCTGCCCTTGGCATTATTTTGACAGATGATACTAAGTATTTTTTAGCATCTCTTCCCACAGATGTAGTCAATTTGATTCCTGCATATTCCATCTAGTGAGGTCCATGTGTATAGTTGCCTTTTTTGTTGTTTTGAAAATATATTTGCTGTGAATAAGCTATTGGTCTTGCAAAATTCTATCATGTGATCTTCAGCATCATTTCTATCACCAAGGTCATGTTTTCCAACTACTGATCCTCTTTGTCTTCCACCTTCTCATTCTAATCACCAATACATCTTGATTGCACGATTGAGTAATTGCAGAATGAAGATCTTAGTAGAATTCTGAAATTTCATCATCACTGATTTTATTAGTTGGTGAGCAAATTGGAATAATAGTGATATTAAATGAACTTCCTTGTAGGTATATGAATAGTATCCTATCATTCCTTTTTTTTTTTTTAAGTTTTTACATTCATCCTATTTATTTTGTTTCATTTCAATGATTACAATACCCTCCATGCATCATCAAACAACCAAAGGATACACCCCACAGGCCTGCACCCTGGCCGTCAGCCCACAGCCCCTTTCTCTCCCTGAGTCCAGTGTCCCTGTCAGGGTTTTCCCTCGACATAGTTGTCACGAGTGTTTGGTTCACTAGGAGGGGAGATCCAGCAGCGATAGGGATAGTGAAAGAATACACAGACAAACAGAAGAAGGGAGACAATGAGGCACCCCAGAGCCAGGGTGGATACATCACTGGTGGGCAGGCTTGGGACTACAGGCATCATGGCCTCTGCAGGCAGCGACTCACTGCCCTGCAATCTTTACTGCATGCCTTCCAACCCGTAATGCACTGCTATCTTTACTCCATGCCTTCCAACCAGTAATGCACACCTGGGGAGGCTCGGGCCTCTGCTTTATTCAGGGGAGGAGCTTCACACCAAGCGGGGAGGGATCTTTACAGAAGAAGAATGGTATTATTCAGACAAGACAATCTTTAAGATAAGTTAAGCCAGTAAACCTTACTTAAACCAATATTCCTTTCTTCCTTACTGGGTTTAACCTTCACTTGGATCAAACTGATTGAACCCAGGATGGTCCGAGGGCGTTGTCCCCATTGTCCTTAATCCCGTATTCCCAGAATTTACCACTCCACCCCAAGTGAATATACCCCGGGCAGTTCCTCTCCAGAGCCTCCCTGCTTAATCCCAGTAAACCTGTCCTTGTTCGTCCTCTGAGGAAGTTTTACTGCCTTGGTTCTAGTGGGAAAATCTTGACCTTAGAAACTTAGGGGAATATTGCATTTATCTGTGGACATCCAGGGCTCATGTTTGGAATTAAATAAATATGACTAAACAATTTGATGAAAAACAATCTGCTATTAACTGCCGAGTGGCTTCATTTGTTACACTCGGGCCTATAGGGCCTTGAACCTCTGACCAGTCTTACACGGTCCGCAACATGTCCCCAGCCACACCATCTGTCCATGTCATTATCTCTGCCTCCATTTCTGGCACCACTGTTTCTCTGGGTAGGGTCCAACACTGCTGTTCTCACTTGATGGTCTCAGGAACCATCACTCCTGGACTACAAAATCAATCACTCCCCTCCTTTTGTTACAAAATATCTACCTTTACATTTCCGACCCTCACAGTCAGTCCTGATAGCAATTATTCACTATTGTATCACAAGAGCCTTATCCCCATCTCCTTTCATTAGCCTTGTCCCAACAGATTGGAAAGCATTCAGTGGGGATACTACCTTCCCCTGCCCTGTCTGAAACTAGGCTCCCTCTTGAAAACTTATAAGCCAATCACTTTTTGCCTTTGTAGCACTCCCTACCCCCCATTTTGGGTAGTCAATGTCTAAGTTGCTCATTCCTGTCAACCCTGTGTACCGAAGGGGAGGGAGTGATCCTCACTGTAAAGATTTGTTCCCTTTTTTGAACTACTACATCCATAAGTATAGGTAAAGTTCATCAAATTGTAGTGTGTTACTCCTTTTACCCCTCTCCTTTCTTCTTCTAGTTGAATTCTGATAATCCAGCCATTGAAGCCAGATCAAGTGGGTACTGTCTGAAATTATGGGTGTTATTGTGCATCTCCCCCCAATTCATATCAGCTCCCCCCAATTCATATCAGCTCTAGTCCTCTGTAGCCATGTCACTGCCTCTGGACCCAGGAGTCTCCAGGTCTTGCCATATTGTCGGCCAACCAGGTTTCCACGCAGGTTCACAGGAGTCTATTGAATGTGGTCAGACGTAGCTCCCAACTTCATTGCTGTTTTTCCCCCTCTTCCCCTTATTGGTAACCAACATGGTCACCAGCCACACCACATGCCTGCTTGTGTATTCCTCTTGAGTCTTAGTCTTGGAAGGGAGTTTTCTCTGAGGGGACACGACCACTTGCCTTGATGGCTCCCGGGCAAACAGCTTTCTTGTTCTTGTAGTAGTCAATCAGACCGCCATTATTGTTTTTTTATTTTTTTCGGCTGGTCTTTCTTTCACAAAATATCTTCTGTTCTTCTAGCCACTCCAGGCTGCTCTACTTGTCCTTTCAAGTGGAAATTTCCCACCTCAGACAATTTTGGGTGGGGTTCTGTTGAGTCAGTACTGATTCATAGTGACCCTGTATAGGGTTTTTGAGGAGCAGCTGGTGAACTTGAACCTCTGATCTTGAAGTTCAAACCAACCTTGCAGTCAGCAGATTAACCCGCAGTTACACACCAAGACTCCTATACTATCATAGACAGCAGTGTACTTCATAATGGATCTTGAAATTTTCTTTTTGAGTATGATTGCAGTGCCATTCCTCTTGAACTTGTCATTCCGGGGACAGTGAACCCTGTGATTGTCAGATTCAAAATGCTCAAAGCCTGTCCATTTCAGCTCACTAATGCCTATGATATTGATTTTCATGTATTCCATTTCATTTTTAACAGCTTCCAGTTTTCCTAGATTTATACTTTATACAATCGATGTTCTGGTTATTAATGGATTAATATCCTTTTCTCCTTGTTGAAGGGTTTGAAAGTTTTATTTTATTTGCATCATCATGCTCAACTGTACTTTTAGCATGTGGCTCTACCCTAGTAGCATTTTGAGTTCTTTCCAACCCGACGGGCTCATTTTCTGGACTATATCTGACAATATCCTGTGACTATTCATAAGGTTTTCAGTGGCTAAACATTCAGTACTTCTGTGCTTCTCCTTCTTCCTAGTCTGTTTTAGTCTGGAATCTCATATGAAACCTTTCCACTATCAGTGACCCTGATGGAATTTAAAACACAGACGGCATAGCTCTGTGCATTACAGCAATATGCAAGCCACCACATTATGAAAAAAAAACTGACAGATGAATGGTGGTGATTATTTCCTATATGGTTTTAAGTAGTGGTTTTGCCACAGATGAAATATCTATGGCACTAAATATCCTTAAGGATCTATGGAGGCCTTAAGGCCAGTAGCTGAAACCTACCAAGTGCTCCAAGGAAAACGATGAGGCTTTCTGGTCCCATAAAGATTTACAACCTTGGAAAAACTACTATAGAGGGTCTCTATGAGATGGAGTCAACTCAATGGCACAAAAGAACACCTTGTTGTTCAGTAGGTTCAATGCACAAGTATTTCAAAGTCCAAAGAACGCATCTACTCCTGACTTTTCTTCTTTGATGACAGTGAGATGTCTCATCCCTGTTTCTGAGGTGGTTCATTTATACACCTTAGAATTCCAAGTTTTTACAATCACAATTAACTCTGTTAACCACTTGCAACTGAATCATATAATTCTATCAGCATCTTTTCATACCTGTTCTTACCCAGACCCAGCAGAGGGAAAATGTTGCTTCGTAGTTACAGAGATTACGTGATGAAGTCATATGAAATAATTCACTGTGCTGCATCTCTCTCTCTCTCTCTTATCTATCTAATTGTTGTTATTAAGGGCTATCCGGTAAGCTCTGACTCATGGAAACACTGTATAGAATTTCTGTGGTGAGTTATAAACAATGACCTTGCATTTAGTAGTTCAGTACTGAGCGTGTATGTATATATGTTAGTGGGTAGGAATGGGAGAGAATAATAGACCCTGTATAGAGTTTCTGTGGTGAGTTAGAACCAATTACTTTGAAGATAGTGGTCCAGTGCTGGGTCCAGTGTATGTGTATATTTTAGAGGGTCTGTATGGGAGGGAATATTGGACAACCTTAATCATCCCAGAGGCAGCTTAAATTCCAACCCTATTAAAAACTTTGGAAACCATAATTGAAGTGAATTACCATATTCAATAAGAGAGAGTACTAATGATTACAATTCTTAAAATGGAATTTTTTGAAACTTTTCTCATGGGAGTTGGCACAATGCAATTTGTTTATATGAATGTCTTTCAGGTGGCAGTTACTCCTCCTGGGATAAGGATAAAATGCAGTCTCCTCTTGATTCTCCTGCACCCCAACATGGAATTATTCATGCAACTCTGGCTGGTCAGTCAGGCATTGGGGGTGCTCCTACCCTCAATCCAGTGCAACAGAACCACCTGTTGACCAATAGTATGTATACCTTCTTCCAAAAACAGAGATGTTGAGAAAAATACCATTACAGTCCCTCTTAATACCTTGGACTTGCACACTATTAAAGAGGGATTAATAGACTTTGGGTATCTTGGTAAGCCATATATCAGAGTAGTTAAGAATAATGAATAAAGTAACACTGACTAGGATTACAATTCCACATCTCTCACAGTTTGACTTTTGGAAATCAACTTAACTTTTCCATGTTTGAGTTTCCATGAGTATGTAATTTGTTGTTGTTGTTGTTAAGTGCCGTCGAGTCGGTTCCGACCCATAGCGACCCTGTACAGGGTTTCCGAGGGTGTAAATCTTTATGGGAGTAGAAAGCCTCATCTGTCTCCAGCGGAGCGGCTGGTAGTTTCGAACCGCTGACCTTAAGGTTCGCAGCCAGAGTCGTAACCATTACGCTACCAGAGCTCCTTTAATAGGGGGATTAATATAGACACTTTTTAAGGTTATATGGTTGTTTTTGTTGTTGTTGTTGTTGTTGTTGTAATGTGCTGTGGAGTCGGTTCTGACTCATAGCGACCCTGTACAGGGTTTCCAAGGCTGTAATTCTTTACGGAAGCAGAAAGCCTCATCTTTCTCCCACAGAACAGCTGGTAGTTTTGAACTGCTGACCCTGAGGTTTGCAGCACGTTTCGTAACCACTACGCTACTAGAGCTCCTTATATGGTAAGGGCAAAAAATGATCAAGGAACATTTGTCAGCGGTGACAGACATATATAGTTAAGTACTGCATACCTTTTAACTATTACTACTCAGTAAGCAGACAACAACGAATATATACAACTTAAAGCTTACCTGATGACTTTATGTTCTTTTAGCAGTTCTGGTAGCATAGTGGTTACGAATCAGACTGCTAATATCATGGTCAGCAGTTTGAAACTACCAGCTGTTCCACAGAGGAAAAATGAGGCTTTCTGCTCCTGTAAAGATGGCAGCATTAATGGACTCAAGCGTGGCAACAATAATGACGTTGACTCAGGATCAGGCAGTGTTTTGTTCTGCTGTACATAGGGTCGCCATGAGTCGGTACTGACTTGATGGCACATAAGAACAACAGCAAAGATTTACAGCCTCAGAAATCCTGTAGAGGGTCGCTATGAGTTGGAATCAACTCCATGGCACATGACATCAACAACAATGGCTCAAGCTTCTGTAACAAAGCAGGACTTGTATCCCTTTCTCTGAGAATGTTCTGATTTTCATATAAACAGAAAACCCAGGAGAAAGTCTGATTATTCTTGTCCCTGAGACTTTTTGTCACCCACTAAATTCTGGACATAAGACATCAGATACATTCTGAGATATTTTAACATTATGTCCCAAATCTTAAGGAAATTTATCAGTTGTTCATCATGTAAAATATGATATGCTGCCTAACTTTCAAGAGGTTATAACCTCAAGTTTGTAATGTCCCATAAAAATTACATATTAAGTAAGGTAAATAAAATGAATGCCAGAAAATATACAAATATTAAGTTATGAGAAACCAAGAAATGATTATTTAAGGTACTGGTGTGGTACTGTAGGATAAGTGCTAGACTAAAAGATCAGTTTGAACCACAAGGCTGGTGGTACAAACCCACCAGCAGATCCTCAGAAACCCTATAAAATGTTGCTGAGTCAGAACGGATGCAACAGCACTTAACAACAACAGCATGCCTTAAAAAAAAAAAAAAAAAAAAAAAGAATTTCACAATAAGCAAATAAATGGGTTGTTGTTGTTGTTGTTAGGTGCCATCGAGACATTCCCAACTTTTAGCAACCTTATGCACAGCAGAACGAAACACTGCTCGATCCTGGGCCAACCTCACTACTGTTGCCACGCTTGAGTCCGTTGATACCGCCACTTGGCCAATCCATCTCATTGGGGGTCTTCCTCTTTTTCTCTCACCCTCCACCTTACCAAACATGATATCCTTCTCCAGCGACTGGTTCCTCTTGACAATATGTCCAAAGTATGAGAGGCGAAGTTTGGCCGTATTGTTCTCTAAGGAGCTCTCTGGCTGCACTTCGTCCAAAATAGAGCTATTGGTTCTTTTGGCAGCCCATGACACTTTGAATATTCTCCTCCAACACCATAACTCAAAGGAATCAATTCTTCTACAGTCTTCCTTATTCACTGTCCAGCTTTCGCATGCATATGAGTTTATTGAAAACACCATGGCTTGGGTCAGACGCACCTTAGTCCTCCAACTGACATCTTTGCTCTTCAACACTTTGAAAAGGTCTTGTGCAGCAGATTTGCATAATGCAATACATCGTTTGCTCTCTTGACTGCTGCTTCCGTGCATGTTGATAGTTCATCCAAGAAGAATGAAGTCCTTGACAACTTCAATCTTTTCTCCCTTGATAAGAATGTTGTTTATTGGTCCAGTGGTGAGGATTTTTGTTTTCTTTACATTGAGATGCAATCCATACTGAAGGCTGTGCTCTTTGATCTTCATCAGTAAATGTTTTAAGTCCTCTTCACTTTCAGCGAGCAAGGTTGTGTCATTTGCACATCGCAGGTTCTTAATGAGTCTTCCTCCAATCCTGATGCCATGTTTTTCTTCATATAACACAGCTTCTTGGATTATTTGTTCAGTATACAGGTTGAGTAAGTATGGCAAAAGAATACAACCTTGTCGCACATCTTTCTTAATTTTAAACCATTCAGTGTTCCCATATTCTGTTTGAACAACTGCCTCTTTGTCCAGGTACAGATTCCTTATGAGCACAATTAAGTGTTCCAGAATAATCATACTTCGCAATGGTGTCCATAGATTGTCATGATCCACACAATCAAAAGCCTTTGCATAGTCAACAAAGCGTAGCTAAACATCTTGCTGATATTCTCTGCTTTCAGCCAAGTTTCATCGGACATCAGCAATGCTATCCCTCGTTCCACGGCCTCTTCTGAATCTGGCTTGAACGTCTGGAAGTTCTCTGTCAATATATGATTGTAGCCATTTCTGTATGACCTTTAGCAAAACTTTATTTGCATGGGTTATCAAAGAGTTTGTCCGATGATTTCTGCATTCTGTTGGGTCACCTCTCTTTGGAATGGGAACAAATAAGGATCTCTTCCAATCAATCGGATAGATAGTTGTCTTCCAAATTTCTTCACAGAGATGAGTGAGTACCTCCTGTCCCGCCTCACTTTCTTGAAGTATTTCAATTTTTATTCCATCATTTCCTGGTGCCTTGTTCTTTGCCAATTCCTTCAATGCACCTTTGACTTCGTCTTTCAGTATCATTGGCTCTTGAGCATATGTTACCTCTTGAAATGATTGAACTTTAACCATTTCCTTTTGGTACAATGATTCTATGTATTTCTTCCATCCTCTCTTGATACTTTCTGCATCATTCAATAATTTGTCCAGAGAATCTTTCAATAATGAAAGTTGAGGCTTGAATTTTTTCTTTAATTCCTCCAGCTTGAGAAATGCTGAGCATGTTCTTTCTTTTTGGTTTCCGATACCAGATCTTTGCACATTTGTTGTAATATTAACTTTATCTTCTTGAGCAGATCTTTGAATTTTTCTGTTTCACTTTTGGACCTCCTCATTTCTTCCATTTGCTTCAGTATCTCTACGCTGGATAGCAAGTTTCAGTGTCTCTTCTGACATCCATTTTGAGCTTTTCCTTCTTGTCTTCTCAATAATTTTTTTTGCTTTCTTCCTGTCTGATGTTCTTGATGTCATCCCAGAACTCTTCTGGTCTTCAGTCTTTAGTGTTTAATGTATCAAATCTGTTCTTTAGATGATCTCTAAATTCAGGTGGGATATATTCAAGGTAATATTTTGGATCTCATTGATTTGTTTTCATTTTCTTCAGCTTCAGTTTTAATTTGCATATGAGTAATAGATGGTCTGTTCCACAGTCTGGCCCTGGCCTTGGTTTCACTGATGATATGGAGTTTTTCTATCATCTCTTTCCGTAGATGTAGTCAATTTGATTTCTATGTATTCCATCTGGTCAGATCCATGTTTATAGTCATCTGTTATGCTGTCCAATGAAGGTATTTGAAATGAACAAATCATTGGTTTTACAGAATTCTATCATGTGTTCTCCAGCATCATTTCTATAACCAAGGCCATATTTTCTAACTACTGATCCTGCCTTCCTCTTTGCTCTCAACCTTTGCATTCCAATTCCCAAAAACGACAGTACTTATTGATTGCATGTTTGATCAATTTCAGATTGAAGAAGTTGGTAGAATTCTTCTATTTTATCCTCACTGGCTTTAGTGGTTGTTGTGCAAATTTGAAAAATAGTGGTATTAACTGGACTTCCCTGTAGGCGCATGGATATTATCCTATCAGAGACAGCGTTGTATCTCATGACTGATCTGGATATGTTCTTTTTGACAATGAATGCAACACCACTCCTCTTCAATTTGTCATTCCCGGCATAGAAAACCATTTGGTTGTCAGATTCAAAATGGCCAATACCAGTCCATTTCAGCTCACTAATGCCTAAAATATTGATGCTTATAGGTTCCATTTCATTTTTGATAACGTCCAATTTTCCCAAATTCATACTTCATGCATTCCATATTCCGATTTTCAATGGATGTTTACAGCTGTTTCTCTTCATTTTGAGTTGTGCTCCATCAGCAAATGAAGGTCCCATGGGCTTTTCTCCCACGAGCTTTACTCCAATGGATTAGAGAGGCAAATATCAAAGGAAGACATAAATATAAGTAGAACCTGTGTTGTAGAGTGCTGTAAATAATGTAGTAGGGCTAGAGTAGTATGATGGGCTACAAAAATTAGATATTAAAACTAGAAAGGTAATTTCAGGTGAAATTTAAGAATTTTAATTTTATTCTGGAGAGAAAAAATAATCACTGAAAGTTTAATATTGGAATGGAAAGGCAAATAAAAGACAAAGAAACAAAGCAAAACGATTTGCATTGTTTCAACTAATTGAGGCACTGATAGCTATTTTTTGCCAGTAGTTTCACCACTTTGTGACTAAACCACTATACAAGTAACTCAAAGAAAAATAAAAGTCTGTAATTATCTTGGGTTTATGAGAATTTGTCTCATATTGTTGCTGTTAGTGCCATTGAGTCAATTTTGACTCATAACAAGAGGATTTCCAAGCAGTGCCTGGTGGGTTTGAACTGCCACCTTTCTGTTCAAAACAACTTTGCAGTCTAGTACTTATTTTACAATACCACATCAGGATTTCTAATCTCATATAGAAACATAGATAGTTCATTGATGTTTGCAATGATGCTCCAACTGGAATGAAAGTTTTAGGGGAAATAATTGATTGATTTACTATATGTTATACAAAAAAACTTACAATTATTCAAAAATGGATGCAAACATACATTGACAGAGAACTGCCACACACAGCAGCAATGGGGCAAACTTACCAATTATTGTGTGTTTGGCCCAGGACTGGGCAGTGTTTTGTTCTGTTTTACACAGGATTGCTATGAGTTGGTACCTACTTGATGGCACCTACAAAAGGAAGAGCCTGTGTAAGGTGGGAAATTATTAGAGAAAAGGAAATTCAAATTTTTCCACTAAAGTGAGTCATAGAAACGCAGTTAACTGTGCACCCTTTTAAAGGTAGAAAAGTTGTGAGACCTTGAAAATTAAGGCAGTCCTATGGAGTTCTAATACTTACAAGTTTCAGTGTATATTGTTATGTTGTTGGTAAATGTCCTCAAGTCAGTTCCAACACATAGTGACCCTGTTTAGGGTTTCTAAAACTGTTAATTTTTGCAGGAGCAGAAAGCCTCATCTTTCTCCTGTGGAGTAACTGGAGGGCTTGAACCTCTGACTTGTCATTCACAGCTCAATGATTGTCTTATAGAGCCACCATTCTCCCCTTTAACACCTTAAAAGAAATGATTATTTTATAAAAGTTTCAGCAGTCCCCAGAGGTAATACTTTTTTAAAAAAATGTTTTATTGTGAATTATGTGATATTTTACATGGGAGAACATTAGTTTTACAGTCATTCTATTGTATATCATTTCATTGCCATGGTTACAATCCCCTCCATGTATCATCACTCAACCAAAAAGTATACACTACAAGCCTACACCCCGGTCGTCAGCACACAGCCCCTCTCCCTCTCTGGGTCTAAAGTCCCCAGTTACTCCATCTCTCCATGTCATCGTCTCTGCCTCCACCTCTGGCATCACTGCTTCTCTGGGTAGAGACCCGCTCTCCGCTCTTCTCCCCTGGTGGTCCCAGGGACCTCCGCTCCTAGACTGAAAAGTTAATCGCTCCCCTTCTTGCTACAAAATGTCTACCTTTACATTAGCAACCCTCACAATCAGTCCTGATAACAAACATTCACTATTGTATCAGAAGATACCTATCCGCATTTCCTTTCAACAGCCCCACATAGACAGATTGGATACTACTCAGTGGAGATTTGACTTTTCTCAATACCTTCTGGATTTAGGTTCCCTCTTGAAAGCTTGTAAGCCAGTCACTACTTTCCTTTGTAGCCCCTTCATTTTGGGTAACAAATGTCTAAGTTGCCCATTCCTGTCCTCTCCATGTATGGAGGGGTGGGAATGATCATTGCTGTAAAGATTTGTTCCCTCTTTTGAGCTAATTCATCCATAGAAGTAGGTCAAGTTCATCAAATTGTATAACATTACTTTTTTTCCCCTCTTCTTTCGTCTTCCAGTTGAGCTTTGATCATCTAGCCATTGAAGCCAGGTGAAGTGGGTATTATCTGCAAGTGTGGGTGTTCTTGTGATATTCCCTCTCTTCTTATCAGTTGGTTGCTTCACTCTCCACTCTAGTCCTCTGTGGCTATGTCACTGACTCTGGGCTAAAGAGTCCCCAAGTCTTGCACACTGCTGGTCAACCAGGTCTCCACCTGGGTTCACAGGAGTCTATTGAACGTTGTAGGGCTTAGCTTGCACCTTCATTGCTGCTTTTCCCTCCCTTCCCTTTATCAGTGACAAACGTGGTCACCAATCAGAGTGTGTATTCCCATTGAGTCTTAGTCTTGGAAGGGGGTTTGTTCTGAGGGGACCCAACGACTTGCCTTGATGTCTCCTGGGCAAGCAACTTGCTTATTCTTGTAGTAACAGTCGGTCTGCCTACATTGTTTTGTATTTTTCCTGTCGGTCATTATTTCAAGAAGTATTTTTGTTCTTCTAGCCACTCCAAGCTGGTTTGCTTGTCCTTTCAAGTGGAAATTTTCCACCACTGAAGATTGTGGATGTGGTTCAAGATTCTACCTACAGTCTTGTGTAATGCAGAGGCTCCGGAAGAAGCCTCCTTCTCTGAGCACGTTGAAGCCCCATTTTAGGTATTCCAATCAGTTAATAGTAGAAGACGGACTTACAAGCTTTCTGTGGTGAAATTTCTGGCTCTTCCTTTCTCTCCACCTCCAGTGTATATTTTACAATATAATGCAAGAAAAACCAAGATTCAAAAGACAGCCAAGCATCTTAGCATTATTTCCCCCTTTCCAACTATGCCTCAATTCCTGTATCCCAGATCCCTGTTGTTCCAAGGTTGTGCATACATCATTATTTACCTCTGTCTTACTTAGCCCATGCAAACCTGCCTAATTATTCTCCCATCAGTTTGTTCTTCCATTCCCCTCTTCCTTCTTGTATATTGCCTCCCTCTGCAGCACACAAACTCTCCTGTGTCTATTCCCTGACCTGTGCTCCACCTTCCCCTCCCTTCCTTCACCACACACCCACATTGCAGCAACCAGCAAAGAACCCCCTCCCCTTTAGTATGGGTTCTTTTTCTTAGTCTTCTACAGTAGTGGTCCTATGCAGTATTTCTCCTTTTGTGACACTAATTTCACTCAGCATAATGTCCTCAAGGTTCATCCATGTTATGCGGTGGCTTTCAGCTTCCTTGTTGTTCAACAGGGTAGCATGGTGTTCAATTGTGTGTGTGTACCACACTTTGTTTATCCATTCTTCAGTTGATGGACACTTTGGCTGTTTCCATCTGTTTGTTATTGTAAATAGTGCTGCTATGAACATTGGTGTGCATATATCTTCTCGTGTTATGACTCATATTTCTTTGGGTAAATACCAAGTAGAGGAATTGCTGGATCATAAGGTATTTCTATTCCCAATCTTCTGAGGAAGCGCCATATTGCTTTCCAGAGAGGTTGGACCATTTTGCAGTCCCACCAGCAATGCAGGAGTGTCCCAGTCTCTCCACATCCCCACCAGCATTTATTGTCCTCTACTTTTTTTATCTTTGCTGTTATTGCTGGTGTGCAATGATGTCTCATAGTTGTTTTGATTTACATCTCTCTAAAGGCTACTGATCATGAATATTTCTTAATATGTTTGTTGGCTGCCCAGATCTCTTCCTTGGTGAAGTGTCTGTTCATGTCCTGTGCCCATTTTTTAATTTGGGTATTGTCTTTTTCTTGTGGAGGTATTGTAGTTTCCTATATGTTTTAGAAATGATTCCCTTATCTGATGTGTCATTGCAAAATATTTTTTCCCATTCTGTGGGTTCCCTTTTTAGTCTTCTGGTGAAGTCTGTGGATGTACATAAGTTTTTAATTTTTACTATGTCCCACTCGTCTATTTTGTCTACTTTTGGTTGTGTGGTTTTCAAAATGTTTTGTAGTCTGTGAATTCCCCAAAATAGTACCCTCACATTTGTCCCTAGTTTTCCATTGATGACCTTCATAATTCTGGGATTCACATTTAGGTCTTTAATCCATATTGAGGTGGTTTTTGTATAAAGTGTGGGGTGAAGGTCTTGTTTCAATCTTTTGCATATCGTTTTCTAATTCTGCCAGCACCACATGTTGAAGAGACCATAACCTCCCCATGCAATATATTTAGGTGGTTTCACAAAAATCAGTTGGCTGTATGTAGATGGGTTCATTTCTGGATTCTTGATTCTGTTCCACTGATCAATGTATCTTTCATTGTACTAGTACCAAGCTGTTTTGACAATTGTAGTCATGTAATAAATTTTGAATTGTAGAGTGAGAGGTTTCCAAACTTATTCTTCTTCTTAATCAGTGCTTTACTTATCCTGGGTCTCTTTCCTTTCCATATAAAGTTTGTAATTGTTTTTTCCATCTCTTTGAAGAATGTTGTTGGAATCTGGATTGGGATGGCATTATATGTGTAAATTGCTTTGGGCTGTATTGACATTTTCACAGTGTTAAGTTTTCCTATCTAGGAGCATGGTACATTCTTCCATTTTTGTAATTATCTTTTGATTTCTTGTAGTAGTGTTTTTTTGTTGTTGTTGTTGTTGCTGTTGTTGTTTTTTACATAAACAGCTAAAGTTTATTAAAGCAAAGATTCAGAGTAAAAGCAATAGCAAAAAGATAAGCATCAGTCAAAATCCCAAGAGGTCAGAAGTAGACTTCCAAAACTTCTCCCCACTAGGAGCACACAGTACATGCTTTTGTCTCTAACAGTGAACTATGGGATTATATGTAAAATGTATCTGTCCAAAAAAGGCCAACTTGAGTCCTAGACTTTTTTTTTTTTTTTTAATTTAAGGTTTTTATTGTAGATTGAGTGAAAGTTTACAGGGCACATCATCAGTTTCACATTCAAAAATTCATACAACTTGTTTCATTACATTGATTATAATCCCCTCCATATACCATCTTGTAGTAGTGTTCCGTAGTTTCCTTTGTATAAGCCCTTTGTTTCTCTGGTTCCATTTATTCCTAGATATTTAATCATTTGGGTGGCTATTGTAAATGGTATTGCTTTCCTAATGTCCCTTTCAATGCTGTCGTTTTTGGTATAGAGAAATCCAACTGACTTTTGTATGTTGATGTTATATTCTGCCACTTTGCTGAATCTCCCAATGAGGTTTAGTAGCTTTTTTTTTTTTTTTCCCCTTTGGGGTTTTCTAGATATAGAATCATATCGCCTACAAATAGAGAGAGTTTTACTTCCTCTTTGCTAATTTGGATGCCTTTAATTTCACTGTCTTGCCATATAACTCTTGCTAAGACTTCCAGCACAATATTGAATAGGAGTGGTGTTAAAGGGCATCCTTGTCTAGTTTTTGTTCACAGAGGGAAGGCATTCAGTTTCTCTCTATTGAGAGTAATGTAGGCTGTTGGTTTTGTATATATGCTCTTGATTATGTTGAGGAATTTCCCTTCAATCCTTTTTTTTTGTTGAATGCTTTAGCCAGGAATGGTTGTTGGATTTTGTCAAATGCCTTTTCTGCATCAATCAATATGATCATGTGCTTCTTTTATTTTTTCTTATTTATATGGTGGGTAATGTTGATCATTTTTCTAATGTTGAACCGTCCTTGCTTCCCTGATATGAATCCCACTTGATCATGATGCATTATATTTTTGATAAGTTGCTGGATTCTGTTGGCTAGGATTTTGTTGACAATTTTTGCATCTATGTTCATAGGGATGTTGTTATTGTCGTTTGGTGCCATCGAGTTGGAACTGACTCATAGCGAGCCCATGCACAGCCGAATGAAAAAACATCTGATCCTGTGGCAACCTCACTACCACTGCCATGCTTAAGTCCATCAATGCCAATCCATCTCGTTGGGGGGGGTCTTCCTTTTTTTCTCTGACCCTCCATCCTACCAAGCATTATAGCCTTCTCCAGCTACTATTCCCTCCTGACAACATGTCCAAAGTATTAGAGACAAAGTTTGGCCATCTTGGCTTCTAAGGAGCACTCTGGCTGCATTTCTTCCAAAACAGATCTATTGGTTGGTTCTTTTGGCAGCCCATGGCGTTTTTAGTATTCTCCTCCAACACCATAATTCAAAGGCATCAATTCTTCTACGATTGTCCTTATTCACTGTCCAGCTTTCACATCCATATGAGGTTATTGAAAATATCATGGCTTGGGTCAGGCACACCTTAATCCTCAACACTTTGCTCTTCAACACTTTTAAAAGGTTCCTGTGCAGCAGATTTGCCTAATGCAATACGTCGTCTGATCTCTTGACTGCTGCTTCCATGAGTGTTGATAGTTGATCCAAGAAGAATGAAGTCCTTGACAACTTCAATGTTTTCTCTGTTGATAAGAATGTTATTTATTGGTCCAGTGGTGAGGACTTTTGTTTTCTTGAAATTGAGATGTAATCCATACTGAAGGCTGTGCTCTTTGATCTTCCTTAGTAGTTCATAGGGATATTGGTCTTTAATTTTCTTTCTTAGTGACGTCCTTCCATGGTTTTGGTATGAGTGTTATGCTTGCTTCATGGAATATATTAGGAAGTTTTCCTTCCTCTTCTATCTTCTAGAATAATTTGAGTAGAATTGATGACAGCTCTTCCCTGAGTGTTTGATAGAACTCATCAGTGAAGCCATCTGGGCCTGGACTTTTTTTGGTTGGGAGTGTTTTGGTGACCTGATCAATATCTTCTTTTGTTGTGGGTCTGTTCAGGTTTTCTACTTCACTTTGTGTAAGTTTAGGTAGGTTGTGTTTATCTAAAAATGTGTTCATCTCTTCTAAGTTTTCAAATTTGTTGGAGTACAACACTTCATAGCATTCTGTTACTATCTTTTTTATTTCCTTTTATTTCGTTGTGACATTGCCCATTGGTTTCTAATGCGTGTTATTTGTGTCTTCGCCCTCTTTTTCTTTTGTTAGTTTGCCAATGGTCTGTCAATTTTGTTAATCCTTTCAAAGAAGCAGCTTCTTGTCCTGTTGATTGTTTCTATAGTTCTTCTGTTTTCTATCTCATTTATTGCTGCTCTAACCTTTATTATTTCTTTTCTTTTGGTGCCTATAGGTTTCCTCTGTTGGTCTGTTTCTAACTGTTGTAGATGTTGTGTTAATGTGTTAATTTTGGTTCTTTCTTCTTTTTGGATGTGTGTGTTTATTGCAATAAATTGTCCTCTCAGCAATGCTTTTGCCATGTCCCAAAGATTTTGTATGTTGTGTTTTCATTCTCATTTGTTTCTAGGAACTTTGTGAATTCAGGTATAATTTCTTCTACTACCCAGTCGCTTTTCAGCAGGGTGTTATTCAGTTTCCATGTATTTGACTTGATTTCCTTGGTCTTCCTATTGTTGATTTCTAATTTGATAGCTTTGTGGTCTGAGAAAATGCTTTGTAGTATTTTGATATTTGTAAATCTATGGAAATGTGTTTTGTTGCCAAAAATATGGTCTATTGTGGAGAATGTTCCATGCACACTGGAAAAGAATGTGTATTGTGAAATTGTTGACTTGAATGCTCTGTATACATCTATGAGGTCCAGTTGGCTGATTGTGTTGTTTAGTTCTTCTGTGTCTTTGTGAAGTTTCTTTCTGGTTGTTCTGTCCATTTTTGAAAGTGGTGTATTAAAATCACTCACTATTATTGTAGATTCATCTATTTCTTTTTTCAAAATCTATTAGAGTTCGCTTTATATATTTAGGAGCTCTTTCCTTGGGAGCATAGATATTTATTATGGTTATTTCATCTTTTTCAACTGTCCCTTTAATAATGAGATAATGTCCATCTTTATCTATTATACTGGGTTTTGCCTTAAAGATTATTTTATCAGAGATTAGTATTGCCATTCCTGTTCATTTTTTATTGCATTTAGCTAGGCATATTTTTTTCCCATCCTTTGATGTTTAATCCATTTTTGTCTTTGTGTGTGAGATTTGTCTCTTGCATACAGCATTTTGAAGGATTTTGTTTTCTTATCCATTCTGCCCCCTCCCCCACCGTCACCTAACAGGTGTATTTAATCCATTTACATTCAGTGTAATTATCAATAGTTATTGATTAACCGAACAACTGCTTCTTGGTCTAGGTACAGCCAGAGTGCTCCTTGGAGGCCAAGATGGCTAAGCTTCGTCTCTCATACTTTGGACATATTGTCTGGAGGAAACAACTGTTGGAGAAGGATGTCATGCTGGGTAAAGTGGAGGGTCAGAGAAAAAGAGGAAGACCTCTAACGAGATGGATTGGCCAGGTGACATCATTGATGAACTCAAGTGTGGCAGCAGTAGTGAGGTTGGCCCAGGATCGCACATTGTTTCTTTCTGCTGTGCATGGTGTCGCTATTAGTCGGTTCCAACTCGATGGCACCTGACAACAACAACATTGATTAATTGCTGTCATTATGTTTGTTTGTTTTGGTGTTACTTCTTTCTTTGTTCTGTGTGTCTTCCTTTGTTGAGTTCATACTTTTTGTGTTCTGTCTTATGAGTTTCTTCATAGTTTTAATGTTTCCATGTTCTACTTGGATTTTCATTCTCTTGGTATGTTGTGAAGTGTTAATTTTCTTTGGGGTTGCCTTATCGTCCACTAACTTTTCTCTCTGTTTAATTCAGTCTATTTTATCCTGTAATCTACCTGATCTTCTCTCCATCTGGACCTCTGTTCCTATGTATTTACCTTCTTTTACATTGTACTTGTTTTGATCATAGACTGATCTCCCAGAATCTCTGAGTTTGTTCTTACAGTTTTGTTCCGTTCTCAACTTTTCCTTCTGTCAACTTAATTCTTGGAGGTGCTGCCACATATGTCAGTCTCTGGTGGGTATCAATTCTTGTTTGTTCTCAATCCACAGAACTCCCTTTCTGATCTTTTGTAGCGCAGTCTTGGCTTTGGCGAAATCCCTTAGCTTCTGTTTATCCTGGAATGTTTTGATTACATCCTCATATTTGATTGATAGCTTTGCTGGATAAAGGATCCTTGGTTGGTAATATTTTTCTTTCAGGGTTTTATATTTGTCTCCCCATTGCCTTCTTTCTGGCATGGCTTCTGCTGAGAGATCCTAGCTTAATCTTACTTGCTTGCCTTTGTATGTGACATTACTGTTTTCCCTATCTGCTTTCAGAAGTGTCTACTTGTCTTTGATTTTGGAGAGCTTGATTATGATATATGTCTTGGTGATTTTCTTTTGGGGTCTACCCTTCCTGGGGTTTGTTGAGCTTCTTGAATATTTATCTTTTCACTTTTCTGGATGTTAGAGACATTTTATTCCAGAAGTTCTTCAACTATTTCCTCTGTCGACTTATGTGATTCTTCTTGTTCTGAAATGCCAATTATTCTTAAGTTATTCCTCTTCATGTTATTCATCATAAACCTTAGACCTTCTTCAGATTTTTTCCTGTTTTCGTGTTTGCCTTTCTATCTTAGTGGTATTGAGAGATTTGTCTTCCAGCTCACTAGTTCTGCCTTCTATCTCGTCTATTCTACTCCTTTGCCCTTTCAGAGTATAGTCTGTTTCTGATATTCTGTTATTGATCATGTGGACCTCTTTCTGTAGGTTTTGAATTGTTTCCAATGCTGTATCTATCTTATTTGATTGTTCCTGTAGCACTTTCCTGACTTCTTCCTTGTTTTTCTCAACACCATTGTAAAGTGTTTTGAAACATTTTATAATCATTTATCTGAATTCCTTCTTAGACATTTCCAAGGCCTGCCCTTCTTCCAGAAAATGGAGTCCAGGTCTACCTCTAGTTCATTTGTCTCAGACATTTTATCTTGTTTCTGGACATGTGCTGATATGGTCATCTGCTTTTGCTTTTTGGACATGTTTAGTGTTTATCTCTAGCCTTAATAGTTAATGGAGTATGTGTTTTGATATTTTTTATGCTTTCTGATTGCCTCCAGGAAGATGTGATCAGTATGTGGGCTTCCCTTTTCACTCTTCTTATTGCTTAACTCAGAGCAACTTTCATAGGTATTGTCTATTTTCCTGGTATATTTCAATTGGTATTGTTTCTTGCCTGGGTTTTGGTGTTTTGTAGAGTGTAATGATCATAGCTTGGCTATATGGCAAAGTTGAAGAGGGAGCATAAAACAGCAAATCAGCCCCAGAAAAAAAAAAAAAAAAAAAAAAAAAAAAAAAAAAAAAACAAGAGAAAAAAATCTAAAAACAGCAACAACACAAACTAGACTGCATACCGCAGTTTTTGCTCCAAGGTTCTTGTGGTGGTTTTTTGTGGTGTTTCTGCTCCACTGCTTGGTCTTGCCATTTGGTCTCACCCAAGGTATCGACTCTGGGACTCTGAGCCAAGCAGATGCAAATTACATGATTTCTTACTTCAGTTTCAAGTTCCACAAGCTATAAGCCTTCATACTTTTAAAATATTCCTATCTCTGTGGTTCTGAGTTTTGGAGCTCTGCCCTGGATCTTCTTTTCCTGGTATTTTGTGGTATGGCTAATGGTGAACTTCACTGCACCTCCACTCTAGCCACCATCAAGCCCTGCCTCTCCAGCTATAATTCTGATAATAACTTTTTGTATGCTGTTAAAGGACTGGGTTTTGAAATTCTTTTTCTCTTAAGAGAGAACATAGGAATGGTAGATATCAAAATTAAATGTATTTATTGACATTCACTGTATATATTCCATAAATATAGCATAGACTATATGATAATTGCAGTTCTGATATGACTATGTGGGATAAGCACTGGACTGCTAACTGCAAGGTAGGTGGTTCAAACCCAATAGCTACTCCTCAAAAACATTTTATGTGGTCACTATGAGTAAAACAGCACTTCACAACAACAACAATGAGTAGAAAATAACAGGACAGCTCTAACAGTAATAGATAATGAGTAAAGTGAAAAACTGCATATGCATCCATGTAATTTTAGAAGGCTTATTGAAAACAAACTTATGAATTTAAAAAAGAATGAGGAAAGCCATGTGAATTCAATGTTGAGACTCAGTATTGACACTTAATCTGAAATTTTAAAACTCTTTGGAAAAATCCTTTGTTATCAGTAAGTTGAGTTTGGTGAAATATTCATAAAAATAATTTAATGGTAGTCAGTCATAAATTAGCACCTATAGAGGTAAAATTTTAAAACTAATTTTTTTTATATATTATGGGAATTTGGAATCAAATGGAAAAGAGTGAAAGTTCCTTTTTTTACATTCCACAAAGAATTTAAGTTCCAGGTTAGTTTTGATCCTAGTGTAATTCTAGTAAGAGTGTAATTTGTGTTAGTCTTCCTCAGAAACTTTTGTGACTGATATACTCTTTGTTTGTTGTTGTTAAGTGCCATCAAGTTGGTTCCAACCCATAGCAACCCTATATAGGGTTTCCAAGGAGCAGCTGGTGAGTTTGAACTGTTGACCTTGCAGTTCACACAGCTTTGCAGTCTGGCACATTAACCCACAGCAGAGATCTCAGTCACTATAGTATTATATGAGGTTTATATGGAAGCTTGTTTATTTCATTGTTCTTCTTCTGTTGAATTTTCTTGTCAGAAGTTCTAAGTCATCCATCATGGCTGAGACGGACCACAAATAAATTAACTCTACTCCCTTCTTATAGCCTCATTTTTGCCTTAGAAAACATGTGTTTTGAGTGTGCATTTATATTAGTGCTTCTGTTCTCTTGAGGAACTAGCTTATGTGTAACAATTGTGAGGATGGTGCAGTAACCAGCAGTTTGTTTTGTTGTACATAGGGGCTTTGTTAGTCAGAATCTACTTGATGACACTTAACAATAACAACAGCATACTTTCTATAGATGCACTATAGATTTCCCATATCTTTATGTTGTGATATGGGAAGCATGAAAAAAATTAAAAGGTCACTAAGAAAAAATGGCAGTTATTAATTATTGATAATTGTGTGTAGGTACAATGCAAATTTTGCCAATTATGGACTTTTTCTAGTCAGTAATGATTTAGGAATATTTATACGTAAAGATGTTCTAGAACATCTGTGGAAGATTACTATTTCCTGGACTTCTATCCAAAATAGGGAAAGAAACACTATTGTAGAGCATATGGCTTAAAATGTATTTTAAATTCTATGGTTTTAATAGTAATCATGTTAATATCCTTAATGTTAGGTTAATTTTTCATGTCCTCTGCTTAAAAGGAGCCTTCTCTCACAAATTCCATAATAGTTAATTATTTTGATTTGTTACTTTTACATGATGACATATTTATGACTACTGTAAAATACAAATATTAGACATTATATATTCCAATGCTGAATTAAGCTTATGGGAACAGGTTGCAGTTGCATAGAGTGGTAGTAATGCTTCAAAAATTTCTACTTGCTGCTTTTATAACTGCTAAATCACACAATCACACAATATCACATGGGCATAGCATCTTCCAAATCTTATTATTATTATTTTTTTTTAAGGTTGGAGAATGTCTATCCTGCATTGCCAACAACCTTATTTCTCTTAAAAATTGTAAGCTAGAAACTTCAATATAGCAATATATTATAATAATAAAAAATAATATTACTATTTTTAACCATGATGATATTTGGATTAAATAATTTTGTTTGTTTTATGGATAAAGAGGTTGCATCTTATAACATTTGGGCAAGATAACAAGATAATGGAATATTTATAAATAAAACTGTGAATATAGGAAAATTAAAATTATAAAATATTGTACAATACCATAGGTTATATGAAGTACCTAAAGATATATTAGAATATAGTGATACTTCATATATTTTTAAAACCAGCAAGAATGAATTTAGGCACTTTAAAAAATGTATTTCATTTATCAATTTTGATGTGATTTCCTTGTCCAAATAATGCAAATAGCAATTTTAATATGTACTGTCTCTTTTAGGACTGGATCTGCCATTTGTGATGATGCCTCATCCCCTTTTTCCAGTCAGCTTACCTCCTGCATCAGTTGCCATGGCAATGAATCAGATGAACCATCTCAATACTATTGCCAATATGGCTACTGCAGCCCAAATTCACATTCCACTCTCCAGAACTGGGGCCACTGTTATAAAGGTAAGCATCATGATTTAGAAGACAATAAAAATATTACTTAATGTAAATTGTGATAAAATATTAACAATACCACTAAATCTTCACCAGTAACAACAGCTCATTGGCTCAATTGGTTAGTGCACAATATTGATGAGTTTGATTTCTGACTAGGCCTATTAGTCTTTTAGTTATTTTTTTGTTGTTGTTGTCATTCATGGCCATAGATTACACCTTTCATTATAGATTTCTGTCTGAAAATATGTGTACAGAGTGTGGTGTGAAATGGGGGACAAAGTTAATGACAGTAGATAAATGTGCAAATACCATTCCCATTGCTAGAGTGAAACAAAATAAACACTGTGCATCTTCTTTGTGTTTTGGAGGTATTTAATTGAATTTATTGTAAGGTATAGTAGAATAAGCACTCCACCTCAAGGTCAGTTTGAAACTCACAAGGCACTCCTTAGAAACCCTATACAGGGTTGTTATGAGTTGTTATGAGTTGGAACAGACTCAATGGAACTTAAAACAACGTCAACCATACGGGTCATTTAGACATGCAGACACATGTTCCAATTCTGGTTCTCTCATTTATTAACTGAATGACCTAAGGCATGGCACTTAATCCATTTGATCTTGTTTCTTCGTCTATAAAATGATGGTCATTGTAATAAATTGTCCCACTTTTTCCAATGGCTCTGTAGAGATAATGTGAATAAAATATATACTGAAAACTATAAAGGGTTAAATGTTTATTATTACTTATAATGTTATTGTTATTAGAATATTTCTCAAAAGTTCGTGGATATTATGAAGCATAATCATAAATGGCAGATCCAGTCCTAAAAGAGACAGTACATATTAAGATTGTTATTTGCATTGTTTGGCTTATTCTTTATTTGTTAGGTATATGGCATCCCTGCTTTATCCCCAATTATTATGTGTGCTACACTAATGAATTATGGTTTGTTTGTTTTTTCTTATTAAGGGTATTCTAGGAGCACTGTATGATAAAATAGAGGGTCATCAGAAAAGAGGAAGAATCTCAACACAATGTGTTATTGACACAGTTCCTACTCAATGAGCTCAAGCATAGTAATGATTATGAGGATGGCACAGAACCAGGCAAAGTTTCTTTCAGTTATACATAGGGTCACTATGAGTAGAAACCCACTTGATAGGACCTAACAGCAACAACAACAACAAGAGTGTAGTTACTCAATGCAGCATATTAATTTGTTTCTTTGTTCTTCATCAAGTCAATAAATATGATGCCCTTGACATATGTCATTGTATTAAGGGAAATAGGAGAAATCTAGATAAAAAAAGACATAGCTTCTATCTTTCAGGACCTCACAGATTAAATTGGAGACAAACAGCAAGTACCCAATTAATTAATAACGGATAAGTTAGAATGTGGTATATGCCACAAGAGAATCACCAAGTATTATAAAAATTCAGAGATTATGCCTAGATTTAAAGGGACCAAGACAGATATTATATTTGATAGATTTGAACATGCTGATATGAGTTTCTTAGACACTGGGGTGAGGGAAGAAAAGTTAGTAAAAATATGAGATATTTTGGACATGATTTTTACATTTTAACATTAACTTCCAGTTTGGGGAGCCTCTAAACACTTCCTGGTGTGGCGCTGTAGGATAATCATTGGACCAGAAGGTCAGCAGTTTGAACTCACCAATCACTCCTCAGAAACCCTATACATGATTGCTATGAGTCGGAACCAACTCTGTAGCACTTAAAAAGAACAAAAACTTCAGGAAATAAAGCTATAGAGATTTGTAGGGGGAAAAAAAGATCATTTTTATTATGTTCTCGCTTTATATTGCCCTGGTCAAATGTAAGAGTGCTTCCTGTAATGATGGTAGCCTACAGTGGTTTAATCTATCCTAGTTTATGACACACCTGTCTTGTTTATTTTGTTATTGTTATTCCTTAGTATTTGAACAGAGTTTAAAGTGGGAATGAGTTGTCATTGAAAAAAAAAATCAGTTATTAAAAGATAAAATAATTTTCCCATGACTTTGAAATAAGGTGACTATTAATTAAATGTGATTCTGCATACAAATAGGGAAATTCAATTAAAAAACAAAACACTGAAAACAATGATATTGTTATACTTACTTTGAAGTTATGAAGGCATGCTTTTAACTCTTTAAAATTATGTTTGACTTGTATTCTTAAAGACCATCACTGAAATTGAATCGGCTACATTTTGGTTGCATGTTTGGGATTTTAGAAACTTTGTGAAGAATTTCATCTGAGAGACACTTAGAGATGGGACCCAGAACTATTAGCCATGAGTAGTGATGATGATGGGAATGGAAATAATAATCATCTTTTCCTAATTGAAAATTGTTTTTGCTTTTTAAAGCAATATAATTACTTTCATTTGTTGGTGTTTGATGTATTTTCTATGCAACTTTTTAAAAAAATAAGTAAGTCAATTCCTTCTCAAGCATATGCTTCATTGCTTCTTTTATAAGTTGATATCAGAGCACATGTACATTTAAATCCTTCTAAATAGTCAGAAAACATTTTATATTGGAGTGAAATTTAGTGTTCTATTATATAGTTATCTTAACTAAAGATAGTTGATAATGAGATATTTTCTTCAAATTCTCTACAAATCTATCAGAAATACATTTCCATCAGAGGACAATAGAGCAATGAAAAATACATTTTTAAAAGTTTATTTAAGGGACTAGTGAGGGCTTTTTAATACAGTTGTCTTTTTTTGAGAAAAAAATCACATAATAGTACCAATATTTGTTGTTTTTGTTAAGTGCTGTGTAGTCATTTTCAACTCAAAATGACCCAGTATAGGATTTCCAAGGAGAAGCTGGTGGGTTTGAACCACCAAATTTGTGGTTGAGTCCAGTACTTTTCTTAAAGTATCATAACAGGATTCCAGTACCATCACTAATTTGAAAATACTAATTTCCAGGAAATATAAAATTCCTCTAAGTAATTGACAAACAGACCTTCAGGTGTTTAAAGCTTCGTCTCCTTCTAAGAATAGTTATCAATGTAATATTAACTATATGGCTACCAGGCAGAATTATATTCTGGTGCATGAGTATATAGATTGATTATAAATAGGAATCCAATTGACATCACCTAAGAGCAGCAGGGATATGGTGTCCCAATTATAAAAGTAGAAATTTCATACACCTGAAATTTCATACTACATTTAACCAGATACTTATTCAATGTTCCTGGTGAATAGCTCCAAAGTTCAATCTGTTATCATTCTGAAGATATCAGGCAAATATATGTATTGAGACTTCATCATGTAATACTTTTAGGGGGATGCAGAAACTATTTTTGCAACGTATATTTTCATTAAGGTACTCTAGTAGCATAGTAGTTGCCAGTTGTGCTGCAAATTGTAAGGGCAGAAGTTTGAATCTACCAGTCGCTCCATGGGAGAAAGATGAGGCTTTCTCCTCCTGTAAAGATTTACAGGCTTGGAAACCCTATACAGAGTTGCTATGAGTTGGAGCCAACTTCATGGTATGCAAGCACCACCACCACCATATTTTGATTTATATTTTTTTATCCTATGTGCTTAACATAAATAGTGGCACTGTAGAATTAGCACTGGATTTCCAACTACAAGGTTGGCCATTCAAACCCACCAGCTGCTCCTCAGAAACCCTATACAGGGTCAATATGAGTTGAAATTGCCTAGATGGCACTTGTCAAAGACAACAATAACAACAGCATAGTTAAATCTTTTAGGTCTTTAAAAAATCCTTTTACTAATTTAAAACACAACTCAAAGCAAAACAGTACAAATCTATATCAGAAACTTGATATATACAGTAAGGGACCGGGACACTTTATAAGAACTACAAAATAAGTTTTGTTTAATTGAAATTTTTAAATATTTACAAAATGAACTACCATATTTATTGATATGTTTACATTTTTCCTAATGTTTTCATATGCTTATTTTTGCTTTCAAGTAAATCTTTCTCTTTTTCTATATTATTTTCATAAGTGCTAGGACTAAAAATCAACAACAAATAACTGTGATATTGAAACAAGTTTTCAGATGTCTAAATATCTGTCACTCTTCTTTAACATGGATTGCATTACACAGATGCCTGCGCTTGTCACTGATGACCATGAGACTGATTACAGGTTCCATCAGAAGCTGCTCTTGCTTTGAATATTAAAAATATGTGATACATGTTTGTTTGTTTTTACATGCTGTCAAGTCATTTCTGACTCATTAAATCTATATATGGGTTGCAAGAAATGATTGGTGAGTTTGAGCCACAGACCCTGTGATTCAAACAAATACATAGAGGATATTAAATTAGCAAAGGACTGACTCTGCAAACTATGTGTGATTTCAAAGGTCTTGCTGTTGTTGTTGTTAAGTGCTGTCGAGTCAGATCCGACCCATAGTGACCCTGTATAGGGTTTCTAAGGAGCAGCTGGTGAGCTTGAAGTGCCAACCTTGCAGTTCAAACGGCTTTGCAGTCTGGCACATTAACCCACAGCACCACACTCAAAGGTCTTAGGAGCAACTATTTTAACATTTCTATGTTTCAGCTTTGCTTTCTGCAAAACAGTTCTTAATTTGTTTCTATATTTACATTTCTCCTGGTCAAATCTTCATGTACAGACTGGTTAGACTAATTTATAATGAATGGCAATACATAATTTTGATACAGACAAGTCAATTTGTCATCCAGCTTATTTGTTAACTAATTGAATCTCAAGATGCCACTGATAACTGGTTTGAAAAGTATATTACTCCTCTGTTTTTGTTTTGTTTTGCCTTTCCCCATTCATGGAGTCCCTATTATGTATTAGGTAGTTTTCAAGACTTGCATTTCAATATGGAGAGACAAGCAGTAAACAGATTAAATAATTATGTAATTCTTAATTAAATATTTAAATTGAGAAAATTATGAGCTTATATATACAATTTTGAAAACATGTTGTGGAATTTGCTGTTATGGTCAATGAGATAGGATTTCTGAGTCATTAAGAGAAGGGGAACTGTACAAAATAACTTAATTTTTACTACCCTTTCTGTAGGGAGAAAGATGAAGTTTTCTCCTCCCACAAATATTTACAGCCTCAGAAACCCTATATAGAGTCACTATGAGTTTGAACTAACTCCAAGGCACTGAATAACAGCAACAACAATCTCTGTACTTAAGATTTTACTAGTAGATGAATTGTTAGTGTACTGTGTTTGGTTCTCATATTCTAGGGTTTTTAAAAGAAATATGTGGGGGTAAATGCATATTTATGTAATACATACATTTTTATAAGGAGGCAACTCATAGCGACCCTATGCACAAAAGAACGAAAACTGCCTGGTCCTGTACCATATTTACATTCTGCCATTTCAACATCTCATAGAACTCACAGCTGTCAAGAAAATAGCTCACACAAAAGTGGAGGCTGACAAAATCTAAATGAATAGTTCAGAAGTCAATCTGGAGGATTCCCACTTCGTTTCAGGAACTGAGGAACCCAAATCAACAGATCAAACAACAGCCTCTAGAATCACCTTTAGTAAAGTGGGGCCATTCTAATCCATTGTTTGTTGTTAGGTGCTATCAAGTCACTTCCAACTCACAGTACAACAGAATAGGATACCGGGGGAGACATGCAAAATTCTTACAGTTGTAGTTATGTTTAAGTACATTGCTGCTGCCACAGCATCAATCCATCTTTTATGCTATTTTCCTTTTTTTTTTTTACTGACCATTCACTTTTCCAAACATAATATCCTTCTCCACAGACTGGTACCTCCTGACATGCACAAAATACAAGAGACAAAGTCTCATCATCTTCCCCTGTAAGTATCACTGGCTGAATTTTTTCCAAAATAGGATTATTCTTCTGGTAGTCTATGACATTTCAATATTTCTCATCAGCACCAGAATTCAAATTCTTCTATGGTCTTCTTATTGATTGTCCAATTTTCATATGAACATGTCATTTATTGTTATTGCTAAGTGCCATCGAGTTGGTTGTGACTCTTGGGACCCTGTATAGAGTTTCCAAGGAGTGGCTGGTGAGCATGAATCTCCGACCTTACTGTTCAAAATGACCTTGCTGTCAAGTCCATTAACCCAAAGTGCCACACATGGATATGAGGTAGTTGAAAATACCATGGCTTGTGTCAGGTGCACCTTAGTCCTCAGAGTAACATCTTTGATATTTAACATTATGAAGAGATCTTTTAGCAGCATATCTATGTCATTTGATTTCTTGTCAACTCAACTATTAAGTATTTATCAAATCAAGCTCTCCATGTCAATTTACACCTATACCCATTAAACAAAACAAAACAAACTTTTCAAATTAATCTTTCTTTCATTTTCTAATCCATTGGAAATGTACAATACATTAACTAACAGTCTAAGAAATTTCTGTTAAGATAAATGAATAAGGGAAGAAGAGTGGCGGGGCTTCCCTGCCCCAACAGCACAGGGGCAGGGGCTCCGGTAGTGGGTGGACAGTGTTGCGCGGGGGGGGGGGGGTGGGTCCTGCCTGGTAGATAGACGGCCCTTAGGCAAACATAAAACTTTAGCCCCCAACATTGTGGACTTGCTTTTTTAAAGGGTCGAGCTGCTGGGGAGTTTTTCAAGTTTTGGACCTGTGCTCAGCTCCCTCTCTGAAACTGTGCCCCACTCCACTGTGGAGCTTAGAACAAAGGGCATGAGCAGACCGGTTCGGAGGGCGGGCATGGCGAGAGAGCCGGCGGGGCCACAGGGACTGGCACAGTCCTTCTTGTGAGGTGGGGGGCCTCATTGCCAAGGGAGGCGTTGCTTACTTGGATATAGGGCAGCCAGGGTGCCCACAGCACAGGTAGACAGAGAGAGGCACTTTTTGATGACCTCAGACAGGGACGCCATCAGCTGCCATCTACTAATCCCGCCATCCACCCCCTCTGCCTAGGCTAGCCCTCTGTCCAAACTCCGAGGCTCAGGCCTGGCCATCAAGGCACAAGCGGAGACGCTTTGAGGTGGTTTTTACCACCAGTGACAAGGCAATCCTGCTGTGGCTCTGTGGGTTAAGGGACCAAACTGCAGAGCCTTTTGAGCTGCAAGGTCCGAGGTTCAGGCCCACCAGCTGCTCCTTAGAAATCCAATACATGTTTTTGTTTTTTCTTTTTCTTTTTGCTCTGGGTTAAGGGACCAGACTGTACAACCTTTTGAACTGCAAAGTTGGTGGTTCGCACCCACCAGCTGCTCCTTAGAAACCCTATAAAGGGCCTTTTTTCTTTTCTTTTCTTTTTTTTTTCTTTCTTTTTGTGTGTGTGACTAGAGATTGCCTTATTTACACTCATTTGTTTTTTGTCTTGCTTCATTATTATCTCATTATCACTTTTGTTTTTGCCTTTGCTTTTGATTTTGTTTTCTACCTGACTGGTGTTGCTTGGCGGTGACATAGCCTCCCTTCTGCTATCGGAAAACTCCGTTTTTACCTTTGATTTTGATTTTGGCTTTGTTTTCTACCCTACTGGAGTTGTTTGGCGGCCACGTAAAAGAGTGAAAAAGGAAGACCACATCCTGCTCACATCCCCCTGGAGGCAATCAGAAAACATAAAAAATTACCAAACTACATACTTACTTAATTATTAGGGCCCAAGATAAACATTAAATATGTCCAAAAAATCAAAAGCAGATGTCCATATTGGCACATGTTCAAAAAAAAGATAAAATATCTGAGACAAATGATTCAGAAGTAGACCTTCTCTCCATGTTGGAAGGAGGGCAGGCCTTGGAAATACCTGAGAAAGAATTCAGAAAAAATGATTATAAAATGTTTCAAAACACTTTAAAATGGAGTTAAGAAAAATGAGGAAGAAGCCAGAAAAGTGCTACAGGAACAATCAGACAAGATAGATACAGCATTGGTAACAATCCAAAACCTACAGAAAGAGGTCCAAACAATCAACAACAAAATGGCAGAAGTAGGAAACTCCCTGAAAGGGCAGAGGAGTAGAATAGATGAGATGGAAGGAAGAATCAATGAGCTGGAAGACAAGTCTCTCAATACCACTAAGATAGAAGAATAAACCCAAAAAAAGGTAAAAAAAAATTCAAAGGAAGGTCTAAGATTCATGTTGGACAACATGAAGAGGAATAACCTAAGAATTATTG
>NW_006408685.1:2495341-2496710 GCF_000296735.1 Chrysochloris asiatica | reverse complement strand
AGGAAGGTCTAAGATTCATGTTGGACAACATGAAGAGGAATAACCTAAGAATTATTGCCATTCCAGAACAAAATGAGTCACACAAGTCCACAGAGGAAATAGTCGAAGAACTACTGGAAGAAAATTTCTCTAACATCCTCAAGGGCAAAAAGATAGACATACAAGAAATACAATGAAGTCCAGGAAGGGTGGACCCCAAAAGAAAATCACCAAGACATATCATAGTCAAGCTCTCCAAACTCAAAGACAAGGATACGGTCCTGAAAGCAGCAAGAGAAAAGAGAGGGGTCACATACAAGGGCAAACAAGTCAGACTAAGCTCAAACTTCTCAGCAGGAACCATGCAAGCGAGAAGGCAATGGGTAGACTTATATAAAACCCTGCAAGAAAAAAATTGTCAACCAAGAATCCTTTATCCAGCAAAGCTATCAATCAAATATGAGGGAGTAATCAAAACATTCCAGGATAAACAAAAGCTATGGGACTTCACCAAAGTCAACCCTGAGCTACAAAACATCCTAAAGAGATTTCTGTGGACCGAGAACCAACAAGAGCAGACAACAACCAGAGATTGATGTACGTGGCAGCACCTCCCTGAATTAAGTCAACAGAAAGAAGAGATGTTAACAAAACAAAACTATAAGAAAAAACTGAGAGACTCTGGGAGGGCAGTCTATGACCAAAAGGAGTACAATGCAAAAGAAGGTGAACACGTAGGAACAGAGATCCAGACAATGAGAAGGTCAGGTAGATTACAGGATAAAAGGGACTGCACTAAATGGACAGAGAATTCAATGGACCATAAGACAACCTCATAGAAAATGAACACTTCACAGCACACCAAGAGAATGAGAAGACGAGAAGAATATGAAAACATTAAAACTATAAGGAAATGCACAAGAAAGAGCACACAAATCATGAATTCAACAGAGAAAGACAAACAGAACAAAGAAGCAGCAACACCACAAAAAAACTAATATAATGAAAATAAATAATCAATACCTATCATTAATTACACTGAAAGCAAATGGATTGAATGCACCTGTTAAGAGACAGAGGGTGGCAAAATGGATAACAAAAAAAGATCCTTCAATATGCTGTCTGCAAGAGATACATCTCACACACAGAGACAGAAACAGATTAAAAATGAAAGGATGGGAAAAAATATACCAAACTAACTGCAATAAAAAGCGAACAGGAGTGGCAGTGCTAATCTCGGATACAATAAACTTTAAGGCAAAAGCCAGCATAATAGGTAATGATGGACATTTTTTCATGATTAAAGGGACAATTGAACATAATGAAATAACCATATTAAATATCTATGCTCCCAATGAAAGAGCGCCAAAATATCTAAAACAAACTCTAA
>NW_006408685.1:2492060-2492557 GCF_000296735.1 Chrysochloris asiatica | reverse complement strand
GCTGAGTGAAATTAGTCAGTCACAAAAAGAGAAATACTGCATAGGACCACTACTGTAAAAGACTAAAAAAACATATATATATACAAAAAGGGAGTAGGTGAAAATTTTTGTTGGTTGTTGGGAAGTTGGTGATGGGTGGGGGATAGGGGGGAGGGCGGAGCGCAGGGTGGGGACTGGACACAGGAGAGCTTGTGTACTAGGGAGGGGGGGCAATATACAGGGAGGGAGAGGGAAGTGGGAAACAGGGCAGATGGGAGACTAATTGGGCATGTTCGAAAGGGCTAAAAAAAAAGACTAAGGGAAAGAACCCATACTAAAGGGGGGTGAGGGGATTTTTTGTTGTTGATTATTGGGATGTTGGGGGTGGGTGAGGGGAGCTAGGGGAAGGCGGAGCACAGGGCAAGGATTAGACACAGGATAGTTTGGGTGCTAGGGAGGGGGCAATATTCAAGTAGGGAGAGGGTAATGGAGGAACAAAGCAGATGGGAGAACAATTA
>NW_006408685.1:2487374-2490389 GCF_000296735.1 Chrysochloris asiatica | reverse complement strand
GTAAAACTAATGTTCTCCCATGTATACTATCACATAATTCACAATAAATTATTTAAGAAAAAAAAAAGATAAATGAATAAGTAGTTTGCCATTTGAAATTGTATCATCTTAACACCGACTGATGATGATTTGGAAGACAGAGTATAATTACATGTGAGTGGTGGCTAGTTGGGACCCTATTAACAAGAGTTATTTTACTGGTTATGTCCTATGCATGTTACTAATATGCGTTGTAATTTGTTTAATGTTTGTGGAGGTGGGGAAAATATTATAGTATAAACATTGTCTTATGTTTCATTTAGAAGCCTGAGGTACTAAACTAAACATCACATCACTTGTTTGTTGTTGTATTGATAAGTACCATCAAGTTGTTACAACTCATAGTGACCCTATATAGGTTTCCTAGACTATACATCTTTATGGGAGCAGAAAGTTTCATCTTTCTCCCATGGAAGAACTGGTGGGCTCAAACCACCAACCTTGTGGATGACAGTCCAGTGAATTTCCTACAGAACTGCTAAGACTCCACATTTCATTTTTTTCATGTTTTTTTTGTGTGTGTGTGTGTGAATTATGTGATAATTTAGATGGGAGAACATTCATTTTATGTTCATTTGATCATATATAATTTCATTGCCATAGTTACAATCCCCTTCATGCATCATCAACCAACCAAAGGGTACACCCTGCAAGCCTGGTCCCCAGTCGTCAGCACATTGCCCCTCTCCCTCTCTGGGTCTAAAGTCCCCAGTTGCTCCATCTCCCCACGTCATCATCTCTGACTCCAACTCTGGTGTCAATGCTTCTCTGGGTAGGGCCCCACTCTCCACTCTTCACCCTTGATGGTCCCAGGGACCTCCGCTCCTAGATTGCAATGTTAATCACTCCCCTCCTCGCCACAAAACATCTACCTTTACATTTGCAACCCTCAGATCATTCCTGATAACAATTATTGACTACTGTAACACAAGAGACCTATCCACATTTCCTGTCATTAGCCCCAACTAGACAGATTGGATACTATTCAATGGAAATTCTATCTTTTTCCATGCCCTCTGGATCTAGGATCCCTCTTGAAAGCTTGTAAGTCAGTCACTTGTTGCCTTCGTAGGCTCCCACTTTTGGTAGGCAATTTCTTTGTTGCCCATCCCTGTCTACTCTGTGTATGGAGGGGGTGGGAATGATCCTTGACGTAAAGATTTGCTCCTTCTTTTGAGCTACTGCATCCATAGGTGTAGGTCATGTTCATCAAATTGTATCAGATTACTCTTCTTTCTTCTTCTCATTGAGCTGTGATAATCCAGTCATTGAAGCCAGGCGAAGTGGGTATTATCTGCAAATGTGGTTTTCTTATGCATATGTCCTCTCTTCTTATCAGCTGGAATCTTCACGCTCCATTCTGTGGCTATGTCACTGACTGTGGGCCCAAGAGTCCCCAGATCTTGCCACACTGCTGGCCAACCAGGTCTCCACCTGGGTTCACAGGAGTCTATTGAACGTTGTAGGGCTTAGCTTTCAGCTTCATTGCTGTTTTTCCCTCACTTGCCCTTAGCAGTGATGAACGTGGTCACCAATCAGAGTGTGTATTTCCACTGAGTGTTAGTCTTGGAAGGAGGTTTGTTTTGAGGGGACCCGATCACTTGCCTTGGTGTCTCCTGGGTGAGCAACTTGCTTGTTCTTGTAGTAATCAGTCAGTCTGCCTATACTTCTTTGTGTTTTTCCTGTCGGTTTTTCTTTCAAGGAGTATCTTCTATTCTTCTATCTGCTCCAGGTTGGTCTGCCCATCCTTTCAAGTGGAAAATTTCCACCACTGAAGATTCTGGATGCTATTCAGGATTCCACCTATAGTCTTATGTAATGCAGAGGCTCCACAGGAAACCTCCTTCACTGGGCACACTGCAGCCACATTTTAGCTAATAGCACAGTTATTGTCAGAAGACGGACTTGCAAATTTTTTATGGTGATATTTCTGGCTCTTTCTTTCTCTCCCCGTCAAGTGTCTATTTTATAATGGTATGCCAGGGAAAGCAAGATTCACAAGACAGCCAAGCACCTTAACATTATTTCCACTCTTTTCCCCATTCCAACCATGCCTCAATCCCTATGTCCCAGAGCCCTGTTGTTCCAAGCTTGTGCATACATCATTCTTTACCTCTGTCCCACTTAGCCCATGCAAATCTGCCTAAATGTTCTCCCATCCACTTTGGTCTTCCATTCTTCTCCCCCTTCTTATATATTGCTCCCCTCCCGAGCACCCAAACTATCCTGTGTCTATTCCCTACCCTGTAATCCACCTTACCTTCCTTCCTTTCACCCCACCCCCTACAACCTGGCAACCAACAAAGAATTTCCCCCCTACTTTAGTATGGGTTCTTTTTCATAGTGGTCCTATGCAGAACTTCTCCTTTTGTGACTTATTAATTTCACTCAACATAATGTCCTCAAGATTCATCCATATTATGTGGTGGCTTGCAGCTTCCTTGTTATTCTTCAAGTTAGCATAATATTCCATTGTGTGTATGTACCAGTTTGTTTATCCATTCTTCAGTTGATGGGCACTTTGTCTGTATCCATCTTTTGCTATTGTAAATAGTGCTGCTATGAACATTTTTGTGCATATATCAACACTTGTTATGGCTCGTATTTCTTGTGGGTAAATACCAAATAGAAGAATTGCTGGATCATAAGGAATTTCTATTTCCAACCTTCTGAAGAAGTGCCATATTGTTTTCCAAAGAGATTAGACCATTTTGCAGTCTCACGAACAATGCAAGAGTGTCTCAGTCTCTCCATGTCCTCCCCAGAATCTATTGTCCTCTACTCTTTTGATATATGCTGTTATTGCTACTGTGAGATGATATCTCATTGATGTTTTTATTTGCATCTCTCTAGTGCCTAGATTTCTTCATATGTTTGTTGGCTGCCTAGATTTCCTCCTTGGTGAAGTATCTGCTCATGTCCTGCACTCATTTTTTTTTTTTTTTTAATGTTTTATTATGAATTATATGATAGTTT
>NW_006408685.1:2485180-2486610 GCF_000296735.1 Chrysochloris asiatica | reverse complement strand
CTGTCTACTCTGTGTGGAGGGGGTGGGAATGCTTCTTGCTGTAAGGATTTGTTCCATCTTTTGAGTTACTGCATCCATACATGTAGGTCAAGTTCATCAAATTGTATCATATTACTCTTTTTTTCCTCTTCTTTCTTCTTCTGGTTGATCTCTGATCATTTAGACATTGAAGTCATGTCAAGTGGGTATTATCTGCAAGTGTGGGTGTTCTTGTGCATATGCCCTCTCTTTTTATCAGCTGCACACTTCACTCTCCAAATTGTAGGGCTTAACTCACCACCTCATTGCTGTTTTTCCCTCACTTCCCCTTATCAGTGATGAGTGTGGTCACCAATCAGAGCGTGTATTCCCATTGAGTCTTATTCTTGGAAGGGAGTTTGCACTGAGGTGACTCGACCACTTGCCTTGATGTTTCCTGAGCAAGCAACTTGTTTGTTCTTGTAGTAACAGTCCATCTGCCTCTATTGTTTTGTATTTTTCCTGTAGGTCTTTCTTTCAAGAAGTATCATCTCTTCTTCTAGCTGCTCCAGGCTGGTCTGCTTGTCCTTTCAAGTGGAAATTCCCATCTCTGGAGATCTGGATGTGGTTCAGGCTTCTACCTATAGTCTTATGCATTGCAGAGGCTCTGCAGGAAGCCTTCTTCACTGGGCATGTTGTAGTCCCATTTTAGGTATTCCAATCAGTTATAGGCAGAAGATGGACTTACACATTTTCTATGGTGATGTTCCTGACTATTCCTTTCTCTCCCTCTCCAGTGTCTATTTTATATTAGAATACAAGGAAAACCAAGACAGCCAAGCACCTTAACATTATTTCCACCCTTTTGCCCATTCCAACCATGGGCCAATCCCTGTATCCCAGAGCCCTGTAGTTCCAAGTTTGTGTATACATCATTCTTTACCTGGGTCCCACTTAGCCCATTCAGACCTGCCTAATTGTACTCCCATCTACTTTGTTCTTCCATTCCCTTCTCCCTTCTTGTATATTGCCCCACTCCTCAGCACCCAAACTTTCCTGTGTCTAAACCCTACCCTGGGCTCCACCTTCCCCTCCCACCCCTCACCCACCCCCAACATCCCAGCAATCAACAAAGAATTCCCCCTACCCCCCTTTAGTATGGGTTATTTTTCTTAATCTTTTACAGTAGTGGTCCTATGCAGTATTTATGTTTTTGTGACTGACTAATTTCACTCAACATAATGCCCTCAAGGTTCATCCATGTTATGTGGTGGCTTGCCGCTTCCTTGTTATTCTTCAAGGTAGCATAATATTTCATTGTGTATATGTACGACAGTTTGTTTATCCATTCTTCAGTTGATGGGCACTTTGGCTGTCTCCAAATTTTTGCTATTGTAAATAGTGCTGCTATGAACATTGGTGTGCATATATCTTCTTGTGTTGTGGCTCATTTTCCTTGTGGGTAAATACCA
>NW_006408685.1:2482252-2483369 GCF_000296735.1 Chrysochloris asiatica | reverse complement strand
TTCAGTTTCCATGTAATTGATTTTGTTTCTTTGGTCTTCCTATTGTTGATTTCTAATTTGATAGCATTGTGGTCTGAGAAGATGCTTTGTAGTATTTTGATATTTGTAAATTTATGGAGATTAGTTTTGTGGGCCTAAAACATGGTCTATTCTGGAGAATGTTGCATGTGCACTGGAAAAGAATGTGTATTGTGCAGTTGTTGGGTTGAATGCTCTGTGTCTTTGTCAAGTTTCTTCATGGTCTATCCATTTTTGATAGTGATGTATTAAAATCACCCACTATTATTGTAGATTCATCTATTTCTTTTTTCAAACCTATTAGAGTTTGTTTTATGTATTTTGGAGCTCTTTCCTTGGAAGCATAGATATTTCTTATGGTTATTTCATTTTGTTCAATTGCCCCTTTAATCATGAGATAATGTGCATCTTTATCTATTATGTTGTTTTTTGCCTTAAAGTTTATTTTATCAGAGGTTAGTACTCCCATCTGTTCGCTTTTTATTGCAATTAGCTTGGTATATTTTTTCCATCTTTGACTTTTAATCTATTTTTGACTCTCTGTCTGAGATGTGTCTCTTGCAGACAGCATATTGAAGGATCTTTTTTTGTTATCCATTCTGCTAGCCTCCGTCTCTTAACAGGTGCATTTAATCCATTTACATTCAGTGTAATTATCGATAGGTATTGATTAATTGCTGCCATTATGTTTTGTGTTTTTTTGTGGGTGTAGTGTTGCTGTTTCTTCATTCTGTTTGTCTTCCTTTGTTGAGTTCATGATTTTTGTGTCCTGTCTTGTGAGTTTCCCAATAGTTTTAATGTTTTCATGTTCTTTGATTTTCATTCTCTTGGTATGCTGTGAAGTGTTAATTTTCTTTGAGGTTGCCTGATTTAGTGCCATCTGTTTTATCCTGTAATCAACCTGACCTTCTCACTATCTGAATCTCTGTTCCTACATGTTTACCTTCATTTACATTGTACTTGTTTTGATCATAGACTGACCTCCCAGATTCTCTGAGTTTGTTCTTATTGTTTTGTTCTGTTAACCACTCTTCCTTCTGTTGACTTAATTCAGGGAGGTTCTGCCATGTATGTTAATCTCTGGTTGTTGTCTTTTCTT
>NW_006408685.1:2475969-2482152 GCF_000296735.1 Chrysochloris asiatica | reverse complement strand
TGCTGGATAAAGGATTCTTGGTTGGCAATTTTTTTTCTTTCAGGGTTTTATGTATGTCTCCCCATTGCCTCCTTACTTGCATGGCTTCAGCTGAGGAATCCGAGCTTTATGTGACTTGCTTACCTTTGTATGTGACACTTCTGTTTTCCCTGGGTGCTTTCAGAGGTGTCTCCTTATCTTTGAGTTTGTTATGATATGTCTTGGTGATTTTCTTTTGGGGTCCACCCTTCCTGGAGGTTGTTGAGCTTCTTGAATGTTTATCTTTTCACTTTTCATGATGTTAGTGAAATTTTCTTCCAGCAGTTCTTCAACTATTTCCTCTGTGGACTTGTGTGTTTCTTCTTGTTCTGGAATGCCGATAATTCTTAAGTTTTGTGTTTGTTCTTCTATCTTAGTGGTATTGAGAGATTTGTCTTCTAGCTCACTTGTTCTGTCTTCCATCTCATCTATTCTACTCCTCTACCCTTTCAGAGTGTTCTCTAATTCTGTTATTTTGTTATTTATCTTTTGGACCTCTTTTTGTAGGTTTTGAATTGTTTCCAATTGTATCTATCTTATTTGATTGTTCCTGTAACACTTTCCTGACTTCTTATTTTTATCAACTCCATTGGAAATTGTTTTGAAACATATTATAATCATTTTTCTGAATTCTTTCACAGGCATGTACAGGGCCTGCCCTCCTTTTAGAATTACTGCTAGGTAATTTGTCTCAGGCATGCTATCTTTTTTCTGTACATATGCTGATATTGTCATCTGATTTTCTTCTTGGACATGCTTAATATTTATCTGTGGCCTTAATGCTTAATTGAGTATGTGTTTTGGTAATTTTTTATGCTTTCTGATTGCTTCCAGGAAGATGTGATCCAGATGTGGTCTTCCATTTTCACTCTTCTTATTGCTTAACTCAGAGTAACTTTCACAGTTGTTGTCTGTTTCCCTGTTGTATGGCAGTTGGTATTGGTTCTTGCCTGGGTTTTGGTGTTTTATAGAGTGTGATTGTAGTTTGACTATATGACAGCAGTTTCTGACTCTTCTTGTGTAATATAGGGAGACAAATAGTCCTCCAAAGTCAGAATGGGGGGCATATAACAGCAAAACAACGCCATTGGGGGAAAAAATGAGAGGAGAAAAAAAAAAATCACCAACAAAAACTAGACTGAATACTGCAGTCTCTAATCACAGAAAAGTGAGAGTAGGGAGAGAAGAAAAAGAAGGAAAAAAAAACACAAAACCTGTAGCTTAATGTGAGTATGGCTTTAATGTTCAAAGTTCCTGTTTTCAAAGCTGCCCGGGAGATTCCATGTTGCCAGTGTTTGTTGTTATGCTAAACCTCAGGCTCCAATCCAAACTTTCGCTCTCTTTTTCTCCCTTCAGCCCACTCTTACTCTTTCCCGTGATAAAAAAAAAAAAAAGAACAAAAAACAAACAGATATTAAACGTCCAGGGCCTCTGCTTGGGCTGAGTATCTGTGCTCATGCGTGGCGGAATAACCCACCAGCAGTGAAGGTTGGGAGGTGGCCACTTGGCTCAGGCTCTCCTTCTATTCACCAGAATGGAGGTGGGCAAACAGTGAGCATGCCAATTAACAGATACCAAAGAAAAAAAGAAAATCAGAACAAATCAAAACTGACAAAGAACCTTTGTCTCAAGGTTCCCATGACGTTTTTCTGTGGTGTTTCTGCTCCCCCTCTTTCATCTTGCCACTTGGTCTCTCCCAGGATGTTGGCTCAGGCCTTCAAACCCAGCCCGGCATATTCAAAAGTATGTGATTTTTTACTTCGGCTCCAAACTCCACAAGCTATAAGCCTTCAAACCTTTAAAATATTCCTATTTCTGTGGTTCCGAGTTTTGGAGCTCTGCCCTGGATCTGCTTTACCTTGTATTCTGTGTTATTGCTGACAGTGACCTTCACTGCACCTCCACCTTATCCGCTATCAAGCCCCACCTCTCTCCTGCACTCATTTTTTAATGTGGTTATTTGTCTTTTTCTTGTAGAGGTGTTGTAGTTTCTTATCTATTTTAGAAATGATTCCCTTTTCTGATATGTCATTATTAAAGTTTTTTTTTTTTTTTTTTCTCATTCTGTGGGTTACCTTTTTACTCTTTTAGTGAAGTCTTTTGATACACATAAGATTTTGATTTTTAGTATATCCCACTCATCTATTTTGTCTACTTTTTTTTTTTTTTACTTTTCAAAATGTTTGGTAGTCTGTGTATTCCCTGTATTAGAGCCCTCATATTTGTCTTTATTTTTTCATGGATGACTTTCATAATTTTGGGATTCAAATTTCAGTCATTAGTCCATGCTGAGTTGTTTTATTAAAAAAGTGTGAGGTAAAAGTTTTGTTTCAATCTTTTGAATATCATTTTCCAGTTCTTCCAGCACCATCTGTTGAAGAGACCATCTACACCCCATGTAACATAACTAGGAACTTTGTCGAAAATCAGTTGACTATATGTGGATGGGTTAATTTCTGTGTTTTTGATTCTATTCCATTGATCAATATATCTTTCTTTGTACCAGGACCAGGCTGTTTTGACCACTGTGGCCATGTAGTAGGTTTTGTAATCAAGGAGTGAGAGGCTTTCATCATTGTTCTTCTACTTGAGCAATGCTTTGCTTATCTTGAGTTTTCTTTCTTTCCATATCAAGTTTGTTATTATATTTTCCATCTCTTTGAAGAATGTTGCTGGAATATCGATTGGGATTGCATTATATGTGTAAATTGATTTGGGTAGTATTGACATTTTCAGGATGTTGAGTCTTCCTATCCAGGAACATGGTATGTTCTTCCATAATTGTAAGTCTCTTTTGGTTTCTTGTTGTAGTGTATTGTGGTTTTCTTTGCATAGGTCCTCTGTTTCCATGATTACGTTTATTCTTAAATATTTCATCCTTTGGGCAGCTATTGTAAATGGTATTGCTTTCTTAATGTCCTTTTCAGTGCTGTCATTTTTACTATAGAGGAATCCAACTTATTTTTGTTTGCTGATCTTATAAACTTGCCACTTTGCTGAATCATCTAATGATGTCTAGTAGCGTTTTAACTGAGTCTTTGGGGTTTTCTACGTATAAGATCATATCATCTGCAAATAGAGAGTTTTATTTCTGTTTTGCCAATTTGGATGCCTTTAATTTCCCTATCTTGCCATATAGCTCTGGCTAAGACTTCCAAAACAATATTGAATAATAGTGGTGACAAAGGGTATCCTTGTCTCGTTCTTGTTTGCAGAGGGAAGGCTTTTAGTTTCTCTCCATTAAGAGTGATGTAGGCTGTTGGTTTTGCATATATGCTCTTGATTATGTTGAGGAGTTTCCCTTCAATTCGTACTTCGCTGAGTGTTTTTATCATGAATGGATGTTGAATTTTGTCAAATGCCTTTTCTCCATAAATCAATATGCTCATTTGGTTCTTTTCTTTTTTCTTATTAATGAGGGAGATTACAATGATTGTTTTTCTGATTTTGCATCCCTTTTATGAAACCCATTTGGTCATGATGTATTATTTTTTTGATATGGTGCTGAATTCAGTTGGCTAGGATTTTGTTGAGAATTTTTGCATCTGTGTTCATGAGGCATATTTGTCTGTAGTTTTCTTTCTTAGTGATGTCCTTCCCTGGTTTTGGTATGAGCGTTATGCTTGCTTCATAAAAAGTGTTTGCAAATTTTCCATCCTCTTCTATATTCTGGATAAATTTTAGTATAATTGGTGACAGCTGTTCCCTGAATGTTTGGTAAAACTCACCAGTGAAGCCATCTGGGCCTAGACTTTTTTGGTTGGGAATTTTTGATGACCTGATCAATTTCTTCTTTCAGAACATTCTAAATTCTCTACTCCATTTGCATTATTACGATTGACACTACTTTGTGGAGGGAACTCTTAGTTGTATTTTGAGTACTTTCCATCCTGAGAGGTTTACCTTTCTCTATTATGTCACCCATTTTTTTCACTGCTATCCATAAATTGTTTTTAAAAAATGTTCTATTGTGAATTATGTGATAGTTTACATGGGAGAACATTAGCTTTACATTCATCCTATCATAAATTGTTTCATTGCCATGGTTACAATCCCCTCCATGCATCATTAATCAACCAAAGGGTATAATCTTCAAGCTTTCCCCTGAGTTGTCAGCACATAGCCCCTCTCCCTATCTGGGTGTAGAGTCCCAAGCCACTCCATTTCTCTACGGCATTGTCTTTGACTCCATCTCTAGTATCACTGTTTCTCTGGATAGGTTCTCACACTCTATTTTTCTCCCCTGATGGTCACAGGGACCTCCACTTCTGAACTGCAAAGTCAATCACTCCTCTCCTTTTACTACAAAATGTCTACCTTTACATTTCCAACCCTCACAGTCAGTAATGATAACAATTATCCAGTGTTGTACCACAATAGACCTATTCCTATCTCCTTTCATCAGTCCTGCTGAGACAGATTGTATACTACTCAATGGAGATTTTACCTTCCTCTGATCCTCTGGATCTAGGCTCCTTCTTGAAAGTTCAGAAGCCAGTCATTTCTTGTTTTTGTAGCCCTCCCCTCCTGCCATTTTGGGTAGCCAGTGATCAATTTGCCTACCTCTGTCTACACTGTGTATTGTGGGGGTGGTAATGATACTCACTGTAAAGATTTGTTCCTGCTTTTGAGCTACTGCATCCATAGGTGCAGGTCAAGTTCTTCAGAATGTATCAGATTACTAGTTTTTTCCTCTTCTTTCTTCTTCTAGTTGAACTCTGATCATACAGTCATTGAAGCCAGGTCAAGTGGATATTATCTGCAAGTGTGGGTATTCTTATGCATATACTGTCTCTTCTTATCAGCTGGATGCTTCACTCTCCACTCAAGTCCTTTGTGGCTATGTCACTGACTCTGGGCCCAAGAATCCCCAGGTCTTGCCACATTGCTGGCCAACCAGGTCTCTACGCAGGTTCACAAGTGTCTATTGAACGTGGTAGGGCTTAGCACAAAGTTACCCTGATGTTTTCCCTCACTTCCCATTCTCGATGATGAACGAAGTCACCAATCAGAGTGCATGTCTGCTTGTATATTCCCATTGAGATTTAGTCCTGGAAATCTGTAAAATTAATTCTTAATTGAATGTGTGTTTGGGTATTTTTTAAGCTTTCTGATTGTGATTAGGTAGATGTGATTAGGATGTTGATTTTCACAGGTGTTGTCTGCCTCCCTGCTGTATGGCTGTTGGTATTAATTCTTGCTTGGATTCTGGTGTTTTATAGAATGTGATTATATCTTGACTATATGGCAACAATTGCTGTCTCTTCATCGGTAACATTGGGACAGAAATTGTCCCCCAAAGGAAAAACGGGGAACATGAAATGGCAAAAAATCAATAGCATAAAAACAAGAAATATACCCACCAAAACAACAACAACAACAAACTAGACTTCATGCTGCAGTCTATAATCAAAAAAAGGGGACAGGATGGAGAGAAGAAATATGAGCCTAATATGAGTATGACTTTAGTGTCCTCTTTCAGCTTCTTGCCTTCAAAGCTGCCTGATAGATTTTAAGATGCCACTGTTAGTTGTTATGGTATACCTTAGAATTTAATTTAATTTTCAGCCTATTTTATTTTTAAACTCTCTTTCCCTCTCCACATCCTTTGTTCCCCTATTAGAACAAACAGTTCAGGGCCTGCTCTTGGTCTGAGATTATCTGTGTGCATGCATGGCAGAAGACCCCCACCAGTGGTGGGGTGGGGTATGTGCACTCATTCTGGTACCTGCTCTAGTCAACAGAATGGTGGTGCACAAACAATGGGGGGCCAATGAACACATACAAAAAAAAAAAAAAAAAAAAAATCAAAACAAAGAAAAAGTGACAAAGTGTGTTGTCCACCTTTGCTCTGAGTTTCCCGTGGCATTTTTCCATGGTGCATCTATTCCCCCATTTGATCTTGCCGTTTGGTTCACCCAAGTAGTTGGCTTCAGAGGGCTGAGCCCAGTAGATTCAAATGTACGTAAATTCTTATTTCCTCTACAAGTTCCACTAGTTATAAGCTTTCTAAGTAGTTAAATATTCCTACCTATGCGGTTCTGCATTCATCATCAAAAAGAACATATCCAGATCAGTCATAAGGTACAATGCTATAAGTGATAGGATAATATTCATGCGCCTACAGGGAAGCCCAGTTAATACCACTATTATTCAAATTTATGC
>NW_006408685.1:2472230-2473489 GCF_000296735.1 Chrysochloris asiatica | reverse complement strand
GTTGGCCCAGGATCGAGCATTGTTTCGTTCTGCTGTGCATGGGGTCGCTATGAGTCGGTTCCGACTCGATGGCACCTGACAACAACAACAATGCGGTTCTGAGTTTGGAGGTCTGTCTTGAACTGCTTCGCCTGGTATTCTGTGGTATTGCTCTCAATGAACTTCACTACACAGACCCCCGCCTTATCCATAACGTTTGAACTGACCAATTTTTTCAAAAGTAAATTGCTGAAGAGGTTGGGCTTGATGGCGGCTAGGATTGAGGTGCACTGAGGTTTGCCGTCAGCAATACCACTGAATACCAGGCAAAGCAGATTCAGGACAGAGTTCCAAAACTCGGAACCACATAGGTAGGAATATTTTAAAAAGTTTGAAACCTTATAGCTGGTGGAATTTGAAGCCAAAGTAAGAAACCATATACTTTTGAATCTGCTGGGCTCAGAGGCCCGGTGCGACCAACTTGGGTGAGACTAAATGACAAGACCTAGCAGGGGAGTAGACACACCATGGAAAAACATTGTGGGAATTTCAGAGCAAAGATAGACAATACACTTTGTCAGTTTTGATTTGTGCTGATTTTCTTTTCCTTTCTTTTCTTTTTTTGGGGGGGATATCTGTTCATTGATGCCCCCCACTGTTTGCACACCTCCATTCTGGTGACAGAGGGGATGCCTAAGTGAGTGGACAACTCCACCCTCACCACTGGTGGGTTCTTCTGCCACATACGTGCACAGATACTCTCAGCCCAAGAGCTGGCCCTGAATTGTTTGTTTGTTTTAAATATGGAAAAGGCCAGAACAAGGGGTTTGGACAGGGTAAGAGAGTTTAAAAACAAAATAGACCAAAAATTAAATTAAACCCTGGGGTATAACATGAAAACCAACTGTGGCATCTTGAAATATATCAGACAGATTTGAAGGCAAGAAGCTGAAAGAGGACATTAAAGTCATTTTCATATAAGTCTACAGACTTTTTTTTTGTCTTCTCTCCCTCCTCTCCCTTTTCTGCAATTATAGACTACCGTATCCAGTCTAGATTTTGTTGTTGTTGTTGTTGTTGTTTTGGTGTGTTTTTTTTTTTTTGCTGTTGTTGTTTTATGCTCCCCCTTCTACCATTGGGAGAATCTTTCTCTCCATATATAACCCAAGAAAAGAGAACAACTGCTGTCAAATAGTCAAGGTACAATCACATTCTATAAAACACCAAAATCTAGGCAAGAACCATTATCAAATGCCATATACCAGGGAGGCAGACAACAC
>NW_006408685.1:2469781-2471505 GCF_000296735.1 Chrysochloris asiatica | reverse complement strand
CTGAAAGCAGCTAGGGAAAACAGAAGTGTCACATACAAAGGCAAGCAAATCAGATTACGCTCAGATCTCTCAGCAGAAGCCATGCAAGAAAAAAGGCAATGGGGAGACATATATAAAACGCTGAAAGAAAAAAATTGCCAACCAAGAATCATTTATCACACAAAGTTATCAGTCAAATATGATAGTGTAATCAAAATATTTCAGGATAAACAGGAGCTAAAGGATTTTGCCAAAGCTAATGCTGCACTACAAAAGATCCTAAAGGGAGTTCTGTGGACTAAGAAACAACAAGAACAGACAAAAACCAGAGTCCCAGAACTAAATCGACAAAAGGAAAACTCAAGAACAGTACAAAATTATAAGAACAAATTCAGAGAATCTGGGAGGTCAGTATATGACCAAAACAATTACAATGTAAAAGAAGGTAAACACGTAAGAACAGCGATCCAGATGATGAGAAGATCAGGTAGATTACAGGATAAAATAGACTGCACTAAATGGAGGGGAAGCTCTGATAGTGTAGTGGTTACAAATCGGGCTGTGAACCTCACGGTCAGCAGTTTGAAACTACCAGCTGTTCTGTGGGAGAAAGATGAGGCTTTCTGTTCCCGTAAAGATTTACAGCCTCAGAAACCCTGTGCCAGGTTAATATGAGTCAGAACTGACTCCACGGAACATCCTAATAACAACAAATGGAGGGAAAAGTTAATGGACTGTAAGGTAACCTCAAAGAAAATTAATACTTCACAATATACCAAGAAAATGAAAATCTAAAAAGAACATGGAAACATTAAAACTATGAGGAAACACACACACACACACACACACAAAAGAACACAAAAAGCATTAACTCAGCAAGGGAAGACACACAGAATAAAGAAGGCAGCAACAACACAGAAAAAGAAACATAATGACAGCAATTAATTCATACCAATTGATAATTACAATGAATGTAAATGGATTAAATGTACCAGTTAAGAGACAGGGTGGCATAATGGTTAAAAAATCAAGATCCTTCAATATCGTGTCTGCAAGAGAAACATCTCACACACAGAGACAGGAACAGATTAAAAGTCAAAGGATGGAAAAAAATATACCAAGCTAATTGCAATTAAAAATGAACAGGAGTGGCAGTACTAATCTCTGATAAAATAAACTTTAAGGCAAAAATTACCATAATACATAGAGATGGACATTATCTCATGATTAAAGGGACAATTGAACAAGATGGCATAACCATAATAAATATCTATGCACCTAATGAAAGAGCTCCAAAATATATAAAGCAAACTCTAAAGATTTGAAGAAAGAAATAAAACGAATCTACAATCATAGTAGGTGATTTTAATACACCACTTTCAAAAATGGATAGAACAACCAGAAAGAGCGTATGTACAAAACCAAGAGCCTACATTACTGTCAATGGAGAGAAACTGAAAGCCTTCCCTCTGTGAATAGGAATTAGACAAGGATGCCCTTTATCACCACTCCTATTCAATATTGTGCTGGAAGTCTTAGCAAGAGCTATATAGCAAGAAAGTGAAATTAAAGGCATCCAAACTGGGAAAGAGGAACTAAAACTCTCTCTATTTGCAGACAATATGATCCTATACTTAGAAAACTCCAGACTTAGTAAAAAAGCTACTAGACCTCATTGGAAGATTCAGCAAAGTGGCAGGATATAAGATCAACATACAAAAATCAGTTGGATTCCTCTATACCAA
>NW_006408685.1:2437997-2468847 GCF_000296735.1 Chrysochloris asiatica | reverse complement strand
TACAACACCTCTACAAGAAAAAGACAAATAACCCAATTAAAAAATGGGCACAGGACATGAACAGACACTTCACCAAGGTGTATATCCAGGAAGCCAACAAATATATGAAGAAATGTTCACTATCACTAGACATTGTTGTTGTTGTCAAGTGCCGTCAAGTCAATTCCGGCCCATGGTGACCCTGTATAGGGTTTCCAAGGAGTAGCTGGTGAGCTTGAACTGCCAACCTTGTAGTTCAAACGGCTTTGCAGTCTGGTGCATTAACCCAAAGCACCACACCAGGACTCCATCACTAGACATGAGAGAGATGCAAATCAAAACAACAATGAGCTATCATCTCACATCAGCAATCACAGTAAAGATGAAAAAAATAGAGGACAGTAAATGCTGGTAGGGATGTGGAGATTTTGGGATACTCCTGAATTGTTGGTGGAATGCAAAATGGTCCAACCTCTTTGGAAAACAATTTGACACTTCCTCAGAAGGTTGGAAAGAAAAATACCTTATGATCCAGCAATACCTCTGCTTGGTATTTACCCACAAGAAATAGGAGCCATAACACGAGTATACATATGCACACCAATGTTCATAGCAACACTATTTTCAAGAGCAAAAAGATGGAGACGGCCTAGGTGCCCATTAACTGAAGAATGGATAAACAAACTGTGGTACATACATACATTGAAATATTATGCTACCTTGAAGAATAACAAGGAAGCTGCAAACCCCCACATAACATGGAAGAATCTTGAGGACATTATGTTGAGTGAAATTAGTCAGTCACAGAAGGAGAAATACTGCATAATACCACTACTTTAAAGACTGAGAAAAATAATCCATACTAAAGGGGGGGTTCTTTGCTGGTTACCGGGATATGTGGGGTGGGGCAAGGGGAGAGAGGAGAAGGTGAATCACAGGGTAGGGAATAGACACAGAATAGTTTGTGTACTCAGGAGAGGGGCAATATACAGGAGTGGCAGGGGAATAAAAGAACAAAGTGGACGTGAACACAATTAGGCAGATTTGTATGAATTGAGTGGGACAGAGGTAAAGAATGATATATGCACAACCTTGGAACAACAGGGCTCTGGGATACAGGGATTGAGACGTGGTTGAAATGTGGAAAATGGGGGAAATAATGTCAAGGTGCTTGGCTGTTTTTTGAAACTTGATTTCCCTTGCATACCATTATAAAATAGACTGCCTATAACTGATTGGAATACCTAAAATGGGGCTACAATGTGCCCAGTGAAGGAGGTTTCTGGTGGAGCCTCTGCATTATATAAGACCATAGGTGTAAACCTGAACCGCATCTAGAATCTTCTGAGTTGGGAAATTTCCATTTGAAAGGACCATCTGACCATCCTGGAGAGGCTAGAAGAACAGAAGATACTTCTTGAAAGAAAGGCCGGCAGAAAATATATAAAACAATAATGGTAGTCTGACTGATTACTACCACAGAAAGCAAGTCGGTCACCCAGGAAACATCAAGGCAAGTGGTCTGGTGCCCTCAGGGCAAAGCTCCTTCAGACTAAGACTCAATGGGAATACACACTCTGATTGGCGACCACGTTTGTCACAGATAATGGGAAGTGAGGCAAAACAGCAATGAAGCTGCGAGCTAAGCCCTACAACGGTCAATAGACTCCTGTGAACCCAGGTGTAGACCTGGTTGGCCAGCAGTGTGGCAAAACCTTGGGACTCTTGGCCCCAGAGTCAGTGACATAGCCACAGAGGGCTAGAGTGGGGAGTGAAGCATCCAGCTGATAAGAAGAGAGGGCATATGCATAAGAACACCCACACTTGCAGATAGTACCCACTTGACCTGGTTTCAATGACTGGATGATCAGAGCTCAACTGGAAGAAGAAAGAAGAGGTAAAAAAAGAGTAATCAGATACAATTTGGTGAGCTTGATCTAAATGTATGGAGTTCAAAAGAGGGAACAAATCTTTACAACGAGGATCATTCACACCTCCTCCATACACAGAGTAGACAGGAATGGGCAACTTGGACATTGGCTACCCAAACTGGGGGGTTACCAAGGCAAGAAGTGACTGGCTTATAAGCTTTCAAGAGGAAGCCTAGATCCAGAGGGTGTGGAGGAAGGTAGAATCTCCACTGTCTGGGCGGGGCTGATGAAAGGAGATGGGGATAGGTTTCTTGTGATACAATAGTGAATAATTGTTATCAGAAGTGATTGTGAGGGTTAGAAATATAAATGCAGATATTTTATAGCAAAAGGAGGGGAGTGATTGACTTTGCAGTCTAAGAGCAGAGGTCCCTGGGACCAGCAAGGGAGAAAAGCAGAGAGCGGGACCCTACCCAGAGAAGCAGTGATGCCAGAGATGGAGGCAGAGACGATGACATGGAGATATGAAGTCCTTAGGGACTTTAGATCCAGAGAGGGAGAGGGGCTGTTTGCTATTGACTCGGGGGCAGGCTTGCAGGGTATATCCTTTGGTTGGTTGATGATGCATGGGAGGGATTCATCCATGGCAATGAACTCATATACAATAGGATGAAAGTAAAGCAATGTTCTCCCATGTAAACTGTCACATAATTCACAATAAAACATTAAAAAAACAGATATCAATCCAGATTTGTAATATTTAATCTTACAGTTTGATCTTTTTCAGGTTGTTGTTGTTGTTGGCAGGTGTCAATGAGTCGACACCGACTCATAGTGATCTTATGCACAGCAGAACGAAACAATGTCTGATCCTGGGCCAACCTCACTACTGTTGCCACACTTGAGTCCATCTATGCTGCCACCTGGCCAGTCCATCTCGTTGGGTGTCTTCCTCTTTTTCTCTGACCCTCCATCTTACCCAGCATGACATCCTTATCCAGAAACTGTTCCCTCCTGACAACATGTCCAAAGTATGAGAGACGAAGTTTAGCCATCTTGGCCTCCAAGGAGCACTCTGACTGCACTTCTTCCAAAATAGATCTATTGGTTCTTTTGGTAGTCCATGGCACTTTTAGTATTCTCCTCCAACACCACAATTCAAAGGCATCAATTCTTCTACGATCTTCCTTATTTATTCACTGTCCAGTTTTCGCATCCATATGAGGTAGCTCTGCTTATTACAAGTATAGTGGAAGTCACCGTTCTTTTACAATTATAATATTAATTCATTTAACACAGGAATATTTTTATAAACAATACTAAAGGAAGAAAAGAAAAAAGTAAATTGCTAGGTCTTTTGGTGCAGTTTGTCTTAATCTGGAAGCTCCATTGAAATTTGTCCACAAAGAGTGACTCTGGAAGTATTTGAAATACCAGTGTCATAGCTTTCAGGACCATAGCAATACAGGAAACGAAACTGATATTTTCGTTGTAGGAATGTACGATATATGAATCAAGGAAAATTGGAAGATGTCAAAAGTAAAAAAGAAATGTTTGAAGATTGATATACTAGACATGTTGCTGTGGATAGGTGCAATCGAGTCAATTCTGACTCATAATGGTCCTATGCACAACAAAACAAAACACTGTCCTGTCCTGTGCCATCCTTACAACACTTTTTATACTTGAGCCAATCGTTGCTTCTACAATGTCAGTCAATATCATTGGGGGTCTTCCTCCTTTTCACTGACCCTCCACTTTACCAAGCACAACGTCTTTCTCCAGGCACTTGTCAATTCTGATAATATGTGTAAAATATGAGAGGTGAATACTCACTATCCATAACTCCAATTTGCATTCTTCCTGTACTTCTTCCAACACAGACATGTTTGTTCTTTGGCAGTCCATGGTACTTTCAACATTTTTCTCCAACATCATAACTCAAATGCAACAATTCTTCTACTGCCTTCTTTTTAAATTATCCACCTTTCATATTCATAATGTTGTTGTTGTTAAGTTCCTTGGAGTCGGTTCTGACTCATAGTGACCCTGCACAAGGTTTCCGAGGCTATAAATCTTTACGGGAGCAGAATCTTTCTCTCGCGGAGCCACTGGTAGTTTCGAACTGCTGACCCTGAGGTTGGCAACCAGACTCATAACCACTCTGCTACCAGAGCTAGGCAGTTTAAAATACCATGACTTGGGTCAGGCATACCTTAACACTCAAACTGAGAGTTTTTCTCGTTAACAATTTAAAGAGGCCTTGTACAGCAAATTTGACTAATACGCCTGTTGTTTTCTTGACTTCTGTGTCCATGAGTTTTGATTATGGATTTATGCAAAATGAAGTATTTGAATACTTCTATCTTTTCTCCATTTACCATGTGTGGATTTTTGTTTTATTTGCATTGAGGTGCAATCCATACTGAAGACTGTAGTTTTTGCTCTTCAACAGTAAGCATTTTAAGTCCTCTTCACTTTCTTTCAGCAAGTTAGTATCATTGACATATCACAAGTTGTTAGTGAGTCTTCCTTTAATACTGATGCCACACACATATTTATATAATTCAGTTTCTCAGTTTATTTGTTCTGGATACAGACTGAGTAAGTTTGTTGAAAGAATACATCTTTGGCACCCAATTTTCCAGAATCTAAAACATTCAGTATCCACTTTTTCTCTTTGAACAACTGCTTATTGGTCTATGTATCTCAAGGTTCCTCATGAGCATAATTAAGAGCATAAATAATAGAACACACATTCTTCATAATGATATATATAGTTTGTCATGATCCACACAGTCAAAAGTCTTTGCATAGTCAATAAAGCACAAGTAAACATCTTTCTGGTATCTCTGCTTTCATCCGAGATTTATCTGACATCAGCAATGATAACCCTAGATCCACATCCTCTTCTGAATCTGACTTGAGTTTCTGGCAGTTCTCTGTTGATGTACTATTGCAGCTGTTTTTGAAATTATCTTTAGCAAAATTTTACTTGCATGTAATATTAATATTTTTTAATGAATCTCTTTGGAATGGGCACGCATATGTATCTCTTCAAATCTGTTGGCCAGGTAGCTGTCTTCCTAATTTCTTGGCATGTGTGCTCCCAGTGTTGCATTAGTTTTTTGAAATATTTCAATTTTTATTCTGTCAGTTCCTGGAGCTTTGTTTTTCTCCAGTGCCTTCACTTTAGGTTGGACTTCTTTCTTCTATGGCATTGGTTCTTGATCATATGCTACTTCTTGCAAGGGTTGAACATCAACCATTTCTTTTTAATGCAGTGACTCTGTATGCCTTCAATCTACATTTGATGCTTTCTGCATAATTCATTATTTTGCTCATGAATCATTCAACATTGCAGGTAAAGGCTTGCATTTTTGTCTTCAGTTTTTTTTCAGCTTGATAAATGCTAAATGTGTTCTTCAAACTCAAGGTCTTTAACATTTCATTATAATAACTGACTGTCTTCTCGAGCTGCCCTTTGAATTTTTCTGTTCAGCACTTTCAGTTGATAATTTAATCTGCTTCCTTTATATTTCTATGCTGAAGAACAAATTTCAGAGTCCCTTCTGACATCCGTCTTGTTTTTTATTTCTCTCTTGGTTTTTTTAAATAATCTTCTGCTCTCTTCCTGTTTGATGTTCTTGATATTATCCCACAGCCCTTCTTTCTTCAGTCATTAGTGTCTAATGCATCAAATCTGTTCTTGAAAGTGTCTCTTTATATAGGTGGAGTATATTCAAGGTCATATGTTAACTCTTGTGGACTTGTATTAATTTTCTTCAGCTTCAGTTTATTACACAGCCGCCTTTAGCCTTGTTTTGGTTGATGATATTGGGCTTTTCTGCTCTCTCTTCCCTCAGATATAATCAATTTGAATCCTGTGCATTCTGTCTGATGAGGTCTATGTATATAATCACCTTTTATGTTGTTTAATAAAGGTATTTGTAATGAAGATGTCATTAGTCTTTCAAAATATTTTATGCTATCTCCAATGTCATTTTCCATTTTTTTCCAAATACTGATTCTGCCTATTTGTTTACAACCTTCGAATTCCAATCACCAGTAATTATCAATACATCTTGATTGTGTGTTTGATCAGTTTCAGACTGAAGAATTTGGTAAAAGTCCTCAGTTTTTTTCACCACCGTTTTTATTGTTTGGTTTGTAAATTTGAATAATAGTGTTATTAACTGGTCTTCCTTGTAGTTGTGTGGATGTTTTCATAACACAGACACCATTGTACTTGAAGATAGATCTTGAAATGTTCTGTTTCATGATTAATGCTTCACCATTCTTTCATATTAGTGAGCTGAAAAGTATTGTTGTTGTTAGGTGCCATTGAGTTAGAACTGACTCAGCAAATCTATGCACAATAGAACGAAACACTGCCTGTTCCTGAGCCAACCTCACAATTGTTACCGTGCTTAAGTCCACTGATGCTGCCACTCTGCCAATCCATCTCACTGGGAGTCTTACTATTTTTCTCTGACCTGCTACCTTACCAAACATGATATCTTTCTCCAGCAACTGGTCCTTCTTGACAATATGTCCAAAGTATGAGAGAGGAAGTTTGTCCATTCTGGCCTCCAAGGAGCACTCTGGCTGCACTTCTTCCAGCACCATAAGCAAATGCATCAATTCATCTATGGTCTTCCTCATTCACTGTACAGCTTTCAAATGCATATGAGGTTATTGAAAATGTCATGGCTTGGATCAGGTGTGCCTTTATCCTCAAGTTGACATCTTTGCGCATCAACACTTTAAAAAGGTCTTGTCCAGCAGATTTGCCTAACACAATACGTTGTTTGATTTACTGACTGCTGCTTCCATGAGTGTTGATGGTTGATCCAAGAAGACTGAAGTCCTGTCCACCGTGGGTGACCCTGCTGGTATTTAAAATACCTGTGGCATAGATTCCAGAATCATAGGAACTCATAAGCCACCACAGTATGACAAATTGAAAGATGAGTGGTGGTGAAAGATACTGGTATTGCCCAATTTGGATGGAGAATCAAATGATCTACCATGCCAGGCATGACAAATTGAAAATGAGTGACATCACATTAATTGTCTAAAAGAACATATCAAGATCTATCCAGAAGTATAGTACTGTCAAATATTTGGATAATATTTATACAGCTGCAAGTAAAACCAGTTTAAATGACTATTCTTCAAATTTATGAACAAGTAATGCTAGATGAAGAAACTGATGATTTATACCAACTTCTGTAGTCTGAAACTAATACAAAATTCAATGAAGTTACATTGATAATTAATGGTGATTGGAATTCAGAATTTGGAAATAAGTAGGAGAATCAGCAGTTGGAATATATGGCACTGCTGATATAAATGATGCCAGCAATTGCAAGGTAGAATTGTGCAAGACCAATGACTAATTCATTGCAATTACCCTTTTTTTCAACAGCCTAACCTGTGACTATACATTTGGGCATTGCCAGATGTAATACAAAAGTATCCAATCTACTACGTCTGTGGAAATAGTCAATGGAGAAGCTCAGTATCATCAGTCAGAACAGGACATGTGGCCAGATGTGGAAGGAAACATCAATTGCTAATTTGCAAACACAATTTCAAGTTGAAGGAAACAAAATGAAAGGCCACAAGAGCCAAAGCTCCTAGAGTACCCCACTTAAAATTAGAGACCATCTCAGAAATAAATTGAATTTTCTGAACACTAATGACAAATCACTAAAAATGTCTGGTGTGGCATTGTAGGATCAGCACTGGAGTGTGAACCACAATGTCAGCAGTTCAAACCCACAAGCTGCTCCTTGGAAACCCTATACAGAGTCACTATGAGTTGGAGCTGTGTCGATGGCACCTGAACAAAAACAACAATGACTGAAGATCAGATGAGTTGTGGCATGACACAACAGACATTATACACATAGAAATTAAAAGGTCATTGAGAAGTCAGAAAAGAAAAGAAAAAAAAAAGAAGAAGAAGAAGAAGAAGAAGAAGAAGAAGAAGAAGAAGAAGAAGAAGAAGAAGAAGAAGAAGAAGAAGAAGAAGAAGAAGAAGACCAAAATGGATGTCAGAAGAGACTATTCAACTTGCTTTTGAACTTAGAGTGGCTAAAGAGGAGGTAAAAAGTAATAAAATCAAAGAGCTGAATAGATTTCAAAAGGCAACTCTAGATGAGAAAGTGAAGTATTTTCCTGGAATAAGAAAACTAAAATGACCTGGAATAAGAAAACTAAAATGAAAAACACTTGGCATACTTCAAGTTGAAAGAACTGAAGAAAATAAATCTAGCCTTGATTTGCAATATTGAATAATTCTATAGGGAAAATGTTTACCTGTGCTTTATTGACTATGCAAAGGCTTTTGATTGTGTGGATCATGACAAGCTATGGACAACATTGTGAAGTATGAGTATTCCAGAACATTTAATTGTACTCATGAGGAATCTGTACCTGGGCCAAGAAACAGTTTTTCAAACAGAACATGGGAACACTGAATATTTTTAAATTAAGAAAGGTGTGACACAAGGTTGTATTCTTTCACCATATTTATTCAACCTGGATACTGAGCAAATAATCCAAGAAGCTGGGTTCTATGAAGAAAAACATGGCATCAGGATTGGAGGAAGACTCATTAACAACCTGTGATAGCAGATGATACAACCTAGCTTGCTGAGAGTGAAGAGGACTTAAAACATTTACTGATGAAGATCAAAGAGCACAGCCTTTGGTATGGATTACATCTCAATGTCAAGAAAACAAAAATCCTCACCACTGGACCAATAAACAACATTCTTATCAATGGAGAAAAGATTGAAGTTGTCAAGGACTTCATTTTTCTTGGATCAACTATCAACACTCACAAAAGCAGCAGTCAAGAGATCAGACAACGTATTGCATATCTGCTGCACAAGACCCCTCTTTAAAGTGTTGGAGGGCAAAGATGTCAGCTTGAAGACTAGGTGTGCTTGACCCAAGAGATGGCATTTTCAATAACCTCATATGCATGTGAAAGCTGGACAGTGAATAAGGAAGACACTAGAAGAATTGATGCCTTTTAATTATGGTGTTGGAGGAGAATACTAAAAGTGCCATGGCCTGCCAAAAGAACCAACAGATCTGTTTTGGAAGAAGTGCAGCCAGAATGTTCCTAATAGGCCAGGATGACCAAACTTTGTCTCTCATACTTTAGACATATTGTCAGGAGGGAATATTCGTTGGAGAAGGATATCATGTTTGGTAAGATGGAGGGTCAGAGAAAACGAGGAAGACCCCCAACGAGATGGATTGGCCAGGTAGCAGCATCGATGGACTCAAGGGTGGCAGCAGTAGTGAGGTTGGCCCAGGATCAGACATTGTTTCGTTCTGCTGTGCATGGGGTCGCTATGAGTCGGTGTCGACTTGATGGCACGTAACAACAACAACAACCACATAGGGAAAGTGGGACTCCTGGTATGGTGCTGTAGGATAAGCACTAGGCTGCTAACCACAAGGTCATCGGTTCAACCCCACTAGTGACTCCTTGGAAACCCTATATAGGATCGTTTTGAGTCATAATTGACTGAACAATACTTAACAATAACAACAACATAAGAAAATACTGAATTATGTAAAAAGCACTAAAAGAAAGATCACACAGAGTCACTATACAAAAATTAATTCATTGATGTTCAACCATTTCAGAAGGTAATAAATGATCAAGAACTTATGGTAATGAAAGAAGTCCAAGCTTCACTGAAGGCAAGGTGAAAAACAAAGCACTAGGAATGGGGAGAATACCAATTGAGATGTTTCAACCATGAGCTAAAGTGTAGTAGAACTCACTTGTTCATGCCCCAAAATTTTAAAGACAAATCCCTGGGCAACCAATTGGAAAACATCCGTATTTTTATCCATTACAAAGAAAAATAACCCAGGAGAAGGTGAAAATTATGGAACAATATCATGGCAAATAATATGTCAAAAATGTTTGCAGCAATACATCCAAAACGAATTGCCAGCAATTCAAGCCAGAGTCAGAAGAGGACATTGCTGATGTAAAATAGATTTTGGTTGAAGGTAGAGAATACTAGAAAGATGTTTATTTATTTTTTATTGATTAGGCAAAGGTTATATAGCCTAAAAACATCTGGCTATCATTGTAAAATGGGAATTCCAGAACACTTAATTGTGCCCATGTGGAACCTTTGCATAGACTAAGAGGCAGTCATTTCAACAGAATAAGAGGATACTATACAGTTTAAACAAGTCCTGGTGTAGCGCTGTGTGTTGATGCGCCAGACTGCAAAGCCATATGAACTGTAAGTTTGGTGGTTCAAGCTCACCAGCTGCTCCTCGGAAACCCTATATAGGGTTGCTATGGGTCGGAAGCTACTCAATGGCACTTAACAACAACAACAACAGCATATAGTTTAAAACCAGAAAAGATGCTCATTTTTGTTGTTAAGTGCCTTCGAGTCAGTTCCAACTCACACTGACCCTGTATAGGGTTTCCAAGGAGCAGATGGTGGGGTTGAACTGCCAACCTTGTGTTTTGCAGTCCAGTACTGATCCTTCAGCACCACACCAGAAATCAGAAAAGATGTTCATTAAGATTGTATTATTTCACCTTATTTTTTCCATTTGAATTCTGAGCTAATAGTCTAAAAAGCTGAACTATATGAAAAACAATGAGACATCAGGATTGAAGGAAGGCTCATTAAGAATCCACAATAAACAAATGGCACAATTTTGCTTGCTGAAAGTGAAGAGGCTCTTACTGATGAATATCAAAGACTACAGAATTTAGCATGGATAACCAATCAACATAAAGAAGAAGAAAAAAGACTCTCACAAATGGACCAAAAAACAATATCATGATTTACAGAGAAAATATTGACATTGTCAAAAATTTCATTTAACTAGGATCCACAATCAATATCCAGAGAAAGAATAGTCAAGAAATCAAACAGTGTACTACATTTGCCAAATCTATCTAAAAAAAATAAAAACTTCTTTAAAGTGATAAAAAGGAAATATGTCACTTTGAAGATTAAAATATTCCTGACCCAAGCCTTCATGATTCTCATAGCCTCATATGCATGTAAAAGCATGTGAATAGGGAAGACAAATGAATAAGAAGATAAAGGAAGAATTGTTACTACTAAGTGTCATCAAGTTGGTTCAGACTCATAGAGACCTTGTGTAGGATTTCCAAGATGAATGGCTGGTGAATTTGAACCACGGTCTTGTGATTCAAACCAACCTTTCAGTCCAGTGCTTATCCTACAATGCCATGCCAGTATTTTACCACATGGAGGCTAAGATGGTTTTTGTCTCTTCTTCTCACCACACTTAGTGCCATCTTTTTGGAAAATACTGCTGTTTGTTCTATTATGTATTGTAGCAACCACCCTTATTACTGAACCCAATGAAAATGAGTTCTGAGAACTGTAACCCATTTCTCCCAGCCAAGTGAAGGCATGAGACATATGAGGGAACAAGAATAGAAGCAAGCCACATTCTAAGACATGTTTGCCTCATGCATAAAAGGAATCCTGGGGTGATAATCTAGCCAGTGTTGTAACTCCTGAGAAGTATTGGAGATATTAGAACAATATCACAAATGGTTATCAGTACATCACCATCTTCCTAAGTGCTTCCCTTTGAGTGGGGGAAACTGGGTAGTCTAAAGATTCATTGTTCTAAATGATAGTGCTGTTTGCTATCTTTGGAAAAGAATAAGTATGAGCCTTTTATCTAGCCACAGTTTCATGTGCTGATTGCTTACTAATCTATCATGATAACAACAGTTCATGGGCTAAATTATACTAGAAGCAGTTTAAGTCCCAGATTTTAATAAAGAATATAATATTAAAACCTCCTTTAACGTTTTAATATTTTTTTTAAATTCCTTGATCTAATTCGTGGGACTTTTAGTTTTCTAGAGTTCATATAACAAGGGGTTATCGGTTTCTGACTTCAATAAATTGTTAAAATTCAAAGTTTTAATAAATGCAATCAATTTATAACACCTCCCCCCCCCAAAAAAAATCATGTTGCTGAAAAATATTGACTGCTAGTAGATTGAACAAATCTGTCTTGGAAGAAGTACTGCCGAAATGCTCCTTAAAAAGGAATATGGTGAGACTTTGTCTCACATACTTTGGATATGATACTTTCAGGAAGGACAAGTCCATGGAAAAGCATAGAATTGGGGACAAATGGGAAAACACTGAATGAGATGAACTGACACAATAATTAAAATAGTGACTCAAACATATCAATGATTTGAGGATGGCATAAGACTGGGCCATTTTATTCTGTTGTACATAGGGTCACTGTGAATCGGAATTGACTCATAGGCAGCTAACAACAATAACAATGCTTCCTACATCCTCAAATTCAGTAAGATTTCATTTCATTGACCATTCATCCATAGTCATATCTCTCTGAGCCTTTTAACTTTTCTGAAACCTTATGATTGCACTGTAAACATTTGAATAATCCAGCATAATCTTCCCATATAAGGTCCTTAATCATATCTGTAAAATCCCTTTTGTCATGTAAGGTAACATATTCACAGGTTCAAAAGATTAGGAGGTGGTCATTTAGGGTAGTATTATCATGCATACCACAATGACCAATGAGAAAATGTCAACTATTAAAAATTGAATCATTACCTTGAGTTATCATACCACTATATTTGTATTAAAGCATTTTCTCTTTATGAGCTCTATAAATTTGCAGGCTTTTCATACATAATTAGTGTGAAAACACACAAGGACATAATTGACAAATTCTTAACGTTATTATGATTAGAATACTAGTGTTGTGATTCTGGATAGTTAGAGCATTTCATTTAAGGAAGTTGCTATGGATGAGTTAAATATTTTATAACAAACATTCTCTATTCTATTATATCTATTTTGTTGTTGTTAACTACCATTAAGTTGGTTCTGACTCATAGTGACCCTGTAAAAGATTTCCAAGGAGCATTTGGTGGGTTTGCACAACCAACTTTGTGATTAATGGGCCAGTGCTTATCCTACAGTGCCACACAAGGAATCCATTAGTTAGTAACATTTATTGTGTATGCCCCAAAACACCACATTTGTTATTTTATTGATCAAATTAACTGAATGTCTATGTAATATGAAATAATGAATAACTGAGTGTTTGTAGTATTTTCATAATCACAATAATCTTGAGAGTTATCACAATTAATATTGAGGAATGACAAAATATATATTTCATTTTTATTCAAATTCATAAGTTAAATTATAAAAATTTAAACAATATTAAGTAATTTGTATGAATAGATCTTAATATTAATTTAGAATACCCATCATTGTGTTCTATAATGGCCAAATGTCTGTGAATGCAGAAATGTTAATGTAATTTCCTAAAGTTTCTTGGATTACAGCCATATTATTTGCAAAAAATTTGTCTGTGAAGAAATACACCTCATGCACCAGTTGCCAATAATAATAATTTTCATTCCAGAACTTTGTTTATATTCCATTATACATTTTATAGGGAAATAAATTGAAACTAAACTTTCTTAAGTCTCTAACATACATCTGACATGACACCAGGGATTTCTTCTCATATTTAACATTTATGTTGTTGTTGTTAGGTGCCATCGAGTTGGTTCTGACTCATAGTGACCTTATGCACAGCAGAGTGAAACACTGCCTGATCCTGGGCCAACCTCACTATGTTGCCAGGCTTCAGTCCATTGATGCTGCCATTTGGCAAATCCATCTTGTTCAGGGTCTTCCTCTTTTTCTCTGACCCTCCACCTTACTAAACATGATATCCTTCTCCAGGGACTGTTCCCTCCTGAAAATATGTCCAAAGTATGAGAGACGAAGTTTGTCCATCTTGGCCTCCAAGGAGCACTCTGGCTGTAATTCTTCCAACACAGATCTGTTGGTTCTTTGGAAGCCTATGGCACTTTCAATATTCTCCTCCAAAAAGATAACTCAAAAGCATCAATTTTTCTATGGTCTTCCTTATTCACTGTCCAGTTTTCACATGCATATGAGGTTATTGAAAAGACCATGGCTTGGGTCAGGGGCACCTTAGTCCTCAAGCTGGCATCTTTGCTCTTCAACACTTTAAAAAGGTTTTGAGCACCAGATTTGCCTAATGCAATGTATCCTTTGATTTCTTGATTGCTGCTTCCATGAGTGTTGATAGTTCATCCAAGAAGAATGAAGTGCTTGACAACTTCAATCTTTTCTCCATTGATAAGAATGTTGTTTATTGGTCCAGTGGTGAGGATTTTTGTTTTACTTACATTGAGATGTAAGGCATACGGAAGGCTGTGCTCTTTGATCTTCATCAGTAAATGTTTTAAGTCCTCTTCACTCTCAGCAAGCCAGGTTGTATCATCTGCATATCAGAGGTTATTAATGAGTCTTCCTCCAATCCTGATGCCATGTTTTCCTTCATATAACCCAGCTTCTCAGATTATTTGATCAGCATATAGGTTAAATAAGTATGGTGAAAGAATACAATCTTATCGCACACCTTTCTTAATTTTAAACCATTCAGTGTTCCCATGTTCTGCCTCTTGGTCCATGTACAAATATTTCATGAGCACAATTAAGTGTTCCGGAATACTCATAATTCGCAATGTTGTCCATAGTTTTTCATGATACACACAATCAAAAACCTTTGTGTAGTCAATAAAGCACAGGTAAACATCTTTCTGATATTCTCTGCTTTCAGCCAAGATCCATCGGACATCAGCAACGATATCCCTCATTCCATGGCCTCTTCTGAATCTGGCTTGAACCTCTGGAAGTTCTCTGTTCACGTATGCTTGCAGCTGTTTCTGTATTACCATTAGTAAAACTTTACTCACGTGGGATATCAAAGAGATTGTCTGATGATTTCTGCATTCTGTTGGGTCACCTCTCTTTGGAATGGGCACAAATATGGATCTCTTCCAATCAGTCTGCCAGATAGTTGTCTTCCAAATTTCTTGGCAGAGATGAATGAGTGTGTCCTGTGACGCCTCATTTTCTTGAAACATTTCAATTTTTATTCCATCAATTCCTGGTGCCTTATTCTTTGCCGATTCCTTCAATGCACCTTAGACTTCCTCCTTCAGTATCTTTGGCTCTTGATCATATGCTGCCTCTTTAAATGGTTGAAAGTGTTCAATAATTTTCCCAGAGAATCTTTCAATAACAAAAGTCAACGCTTGAATTTTTTTCTTCAGTTCCCCCAGCTTGAGAAATGCTGAGCGTGTTCTTCCTTTTTGGTTTTCTGATTCCAGATTTTTGCACATTTTGTTGTAAATATTTGGCTTTATCTTCTCAAGCTGATCTTTGAAATTTTCTGTTCAGCTCTTGGACCTCCTCATTTTTTCCATTTGCTTTAGCCTCTCTATGCTGGAGAACAAATTTCAGTGTCTCTTCTGAAATCCATTTTGACCTTTTGTTTCTTTCTTGTCTATTTAATGACTTTTTGCTTTCTTCATGTATGATGTTCTTGATGTCATATCACAACTCTTCTGGTTTTTGGTCTTTAGTATTTAATGTATCACATCTGTTCTCTAAATTCAGGTGGGATATATTTAAGGTAATATTTTGGCTCTCGTGTACTTGTTCTCATTTTATTTAGCTTCAGTTTGAATTTGCATATGTGCAAATGATGGTCTGTTTCACGGTGTTCCCCTGGCCTTGTTTTGACTGATGATATGGGGCTTTTCCATCTTCTCTTTCCACAGAGGTAGTCAATTTGATTTCTATGTATTCCATCTGGTGACGTCCATGTGTATAGTCATCTCTTATGCTGTCTAAAGAAAGTATTTGATATGAACAAATCATTGATTTTGCAGAATTCTATCATGCATTCTCCAGTATCATTTCTATCACCAAGGCCATATTTTCCAACTACTGATCCTTCCCCTTTGCTCCCAACCTTTGTATTCCAATCACCAGTAATGATCAATACATCTTGATTGCATGTTTGATCAATTTCAAATTGAAGAAGTTGGTAGAATTCTTCTATTTCATCCTCACTTGCTTTAGTGGTTGGTGCATAAATTTGAATAATAGTGGTATTAACTGGGCTTTCTTGTAGCCGCATAGATATTATCCTATTACAGGCAGCGTTGTATCTCATGACTGATCTGGATATGTTCTTTTCAACGATCAATGCAACACCATTCCTCTTCAATTTGTCATTTCAGGCATAGTAAACCATGTAGTTGTCAGATTCAAAATGGCCAATACCCGTCCATTTCAGTTCACTAATGCCTGAGATATCGATGTTTATGCGTTCCATTTCATTTTTCAAAACTTCCAATTTTCCCAGATTCATACATTCCATGTTCTGATTTTCAAAGGATGTTTACAGTTGTTTCTTATTCATTTTGAGACGTGCGCCATCAGCAAATGAAGGTCCCATGGGCTTTTCTCCCACGGACTTTACTCCATTTGCGTTATCACAGTTAATTCTACTTTGAGGAGACAGCTCTTCCCCAGTCACATTTTGAGTGCCTTCCAACCTGAGTGGCTTATTTCCCGGCATTGTATCTGACAATGTTTCTCTGCTATTCATAAGGTTTTCAGTGACTAAATATTCGGAAGGAGTTCATCACTCTTTCTTCATAGTATGTCTTTGTCTGGAAGCTCACCTAAAGCCTGTCCACCATGGGTGACTCTGCTGGTATTTAAAATACCAGTGGCAAAGCTTTCAGAATCACAACACCTCACAAGCCACCACAGAGGAGTGGTGGCTGTTTGGTTCTAAGTGTAAGCTGTCACTTTAAATTTCAAGGATATCTGTGCACAGGGTGGGGGTGGAATGTCCATTCACTCAGGCATCCCCTCTAGTCACCAGAATGGAGATGTGCAGACAATGAGAGATCAATGAACAGATACCCAAAAAAAGAATGTCCACAACTGTATCTCTGCGGTTCTGTCAAGCATTCGTGGCTGTTCTGATCCGTCCCCCACTTTGTCTCTCTCAAGATGTTGGCTCTGGGAGGAGCTGAGCATCTTGAATTATAAAGCAATGGATTTTTTTATTCTGTTACAAATTTCCCTAGTTGTAAGCCTTCCAAGTTTCTAAATATTCCTTTATATGTGGTTCAGAGTTCTAGCACTACTCCCCGAGTCTGCTTGGTCTGGTATGCTGTGTTGTTGGTGATGGAGCTCCTCACTGCACATCTACTCCATCTGCCATCTTAGAAGCATTGTAAGAGGTCTCATAAGTAAGAGGTCATAATTTTAAATGGTATGACTCAATCAAGCTGAATAACCTGGTGTACCAATGATGTTTCCTTCTCTGTTTTTAGGAGCGAATCCCAGAGCGTCCTTCTCCTGCTTCTTCTCTGGAAGAGAGTCATCACCCTGGGAGTCAGACTTCCTCTCACCCAAGCAGCAGTGTGTCCAGCTCCCCATCTCAGATGGAGCAGTATTCTGAGAGAATGGGTTAGTATCATTTAAAGACTTGGAAGATAGTTTTGCAGGAAGTTCCTTATTGGGCAATAGGTAGAGATCAAAGATGCTGGAGTAGATGATACTTTCTTATAGTTGGTTTTATTGTATGGTCTTTTTTATTGCTGGAGCAATATGAACAGTGAAATGAATTTTAATACTGCAGAAGTTTGTTATCAGGAAGGACCCACCTTTCCTGCATCATTGAATCTTACAGGAACAATACAATAAGATTTGCATTGAGTATATGTTAGATCAATCTGTTGATATATCACAGAGAATATGATACAAGACACTTGTCACACTTACTGCATCCATTCAAATAATGGGAGAGAAGATATATTTTAGGCAGTTGTTGATTAAATAGTAATTAACAAGTGAAGCAATATTTGGTTTGCTGCTCACACAATAATTAAGCTCATATTTTAAATTATTTTCTACACATTTATATATTTTTTTTTCAAAAATCTTATATTATAGACATTATTCTAGACATAAAGTTACTGACACTAACTACGTATAAGAATATGGACATATCACTTGACCACCATGAATATTTATATAGAAATAATTACTGTCCTGTCTACTGCACTGGCTTTTTTGTGAGATTAAATGAAATAATATGTTGATAAGCACTTCAGAAGTTTAGAGTGCCAAAAAATTAGACAGTCAGAGCTATTTGTCTGGTTTTACCTTGGCTGATTATTATTTCCTGCAGTCTGATCCTATTCAGATATATAAAATTAAGTTGCTCCATTCCCCCCCCCCCACAACTGCAACTAATATAATTTTATTTAGAAAGTGATCATTATGAGCCAAACTATTTAGGTAAAATAATTGTTCATCTTCTATAAAATCCAATGTTTTATGTACTTATTTTTTTTTAGACTTATTATTTATGCAGATACTATATATACATTTTACTATGTATCTATATTCTTTTAGTCTTAATGTGGTTACTTTTTATGAACTCTAAATAAATTATTGCTTCTGCCTCACCACAGTAATGTGATTTGGAATTGGGGTGGGGGAGTAGGGATATTAGGGAATGTGTTAGGTTTTAGATTTGTACTGGGGAAGAATGTAGATGATTTTTCCATTGTGGAAATTGACCTGGATTTTACTTAAACTGTCAGTGTTATGTATTGCTTGTAGCATTTTAGCTTCATTGTTATATCAGTGGTTATTTAATTTGATTCTTCATATACTCATCAACAAAATTTTTACAATCCTGATACCCAAACCACACACTCAGATCAGAGAAAAATGGAGTAGAGGTTGGGTATCAATGTTTTTGTTTTGTTTTCGATGAGTCCTCAGGCAATTCTAATGTGCAGCCAGGGTTGAAACTTTTAAACTAGAGCCTGAAATTGCTGATTCTGAAGGAGTAAATTTAATTCCTGGAAGAAATGAAAAGTAGTCTTCTATCTTTGTTCTGGTCTATGGGCACAGAATACCAGATTGTTGCAGCTTTGGTTCAAATGGATAATGCAAAAGGTTATGACTGTATCATCCTTAGTGAATCATCGAATAAAATTGCATATTATTCTATTGCTATAATATTAGTATTTAAAAGAGAAACAGAGGAAGAGGGTGAAGGTAGACAAAGAGAAAAGAGAGAAAAACTGCATTATTTATTGAGGGATGAATAAACATGTGAAAATATAAATGAATTGATGACTTACATTTAGAAGCAAAATCAAATATTTCCAGAGCACTGTAATATAGTAGCAAAGAATCTGGACAACAAAATACATTTTATTACACTAACAGTTAGGAAGCTGTATCTACATTCCACAATTGTTCAAACATGTTAATGTGACTACCTACAGAGGAATAAAAGATTTGATAATTATTAACTTTAAAGTGACCATATTTTATTAAGCTAATATATTTTAATAAAATGACAAGAGAAAGTAAACTTTATACAATAAGAAAACTATGCTTTCTCTCTCAATATAAATGTTTTAATAAAAAATACTTATAATTGCCAGAAAACTTTATTTTATTTATCTATTGATATATCCATATATGCAATTTTCAGAAACCTATATAAAGTGCATTAAATGTAATAATTATTTAAATCCATAGTCTATTAAATAGTAATGTGTTTTCAGATGAATTTTGGGAAATACATTATTAATTATTTAGGTAACTGAATAATCTGCACATAGATTTTGAAAGAGGAAATAGTTTAAATTATTTAAAGGAAGTATGTTGGCAATTATGTATGTACTATATATTAATTAAACTTTAAAATTCATGAGTAAACAGCTTGTTGATCTTTAAATTGTGTGATCAACAAACTAAAACAAATCTTTATACATTCTTAGAAGTATAAAAAATTAATTCTAGTTATTATTAGTGTAAATTAACCATTAATGTGATACCGCATTGCCCTTCTTTTTGGTGTTTTGCATAGAAAGTCACTCAGTTATATCTCTTATTTATAGTTATGATGCCCAGCAATACAAAGGAACTTATTGTTGATCAGGATAATGAACCGACTATCAAAAAATTTCAAGGGGATTATAAAGGTAAAATAATTTTTACTTCTCTGTTTTAACATACTAACTTCATCAACATCCCAGTGCTGCTTCCATATTTACTTAAGTCAGAATAGATCATTCTGGCTTTGGATAATTTCTCTTAGAAGTAAAACAACCATGACTAACTGAAACTTATTTAATGTTATAAATTACATATTATCCCAAAATGTGTCTCTGTATGCATTTAGAAACTTTACCTTAAACCTTTGTATTATGCCTGAGCAGAGGTATTTTACTCTCCTTGTATTAAAAACACTTCATTGTTAACTATGTTTAAAATGCTGAAGGGCTCAGTGTTTTTAATGACTATGTTTGCAAAAAGCTAATTGTCGCAGGGAAAAAAATGCTCCCTTGGAAGCTATTTTAAAAGTACTTATTAATTTTGAAATTTCACCTGTAAGTTTAGACAGTTAATTCATCAAGCATTTACCTGCTTGATGACATAATATGGGCTCAATCTAATTTTGGTACTTTCAAGTACTATATGACCTCTGCATGGTATTCAGTTCTTTCTTGGCATATCTTTTAAAGGAAGATAGTTGATCTAGTTTGCCATTGACTCAGCTCTGATTCATGGGACCCAGTATAGGGTTTCCAAGAGCAGAGGGTAGATTTGAATTGCTGATATTATGGTTAGTAGTCCAGCGCTTATCCTACAGTGCCATACAAGGAAGAATAATAATTTTAAAATGCTACCCTCTGGACATGAAAGCTGGGTATAACTTTGCTTAAAGACTACAAAGATAAGAGCAAAGGAAATAGCATACATAATGATTGTCACCATGCATTAGACAGCATCTCTAAGCTAAAGAACGTAAGATAAAATGTAATTTATGAGATCATCAGATGATGTGTTAGTACTTCTTCACAGAGTACATTTTCCTCTTTCTACTAAAAATGTTCATATGCATACCAAAATAGTCAATTAGCTAATGAATTAATTGAAAAAATGTTTTTTCTTTTCTAGATTGAACTTACTTCCTTAATTATCTAGATAAACATTTTAGTCAGAATTTTGTATAACATATTAATTTAATTTCACTGATCCATGGTTTGCTTCTTTGCCACAGTGTCTTTTTTTCATACAGACACTAAAAAATATATATCCTCTAGTGCATCAAGATGCAAATGATTGATTTCAGAATAGTTGTCAGGTAGAATAAGTCAGGTTAAGCATAGTAAACTACCTAAATTCTTACACAAGCAATGAAATTTTAGTTAAAGATGAAGCTCCATTCATAATCCAGCAATAGCTTTTTTTCTTAGACCTCTCTCTCACCAAATCATGACTATTTGAAGAATAGTCTGGGTGTAAAACAAAATTTCTTGGAAAGTCTAAAGTTGCACATGACAGACATGATTCCATCAAAACTGCAATCTCCATAGGCCAAAATGGTAATCTCCATAGGTCAAAATAGGCTCAAGTATACACTGTAGTGTCTTATGAAAAATCAGCTGGAGCTCTAGTGCAGATGTACAGTAACTGATTTTCATAAAATACGCAGTGGTATGTACTGTCATTTCTGAATCTCTTGCTGTGCAATGGCACAGTTTTAATCACTTCAATCAGAGAGATTGACAACACATAGTGATGAGGACATTAATAAACAGAGGTAAGATATTAAATTACACTCCTGCTATAGGGAGTCCTGGTGTGAGTTAATGTGTCAGACTGCAAATCTGTTTGAACTGAAAGGTTGGTGGTTCAAGTTCACCAGATGCTCCTTGGAAACCCTATACAGGGTCGCTATGGGTCGGAACCAACTCGACAGTACTTTACAACAACAACAAATAGTGAAAGGCTTTATTTCAAGTTGAATTTCAAATGCTAATTTCTGCTATTTATATTTATGATCTTAAGGTAAAATATATTTTCCTTAAACATATTAAATGTGAACTTAGTTAAAATATAAGTCTGAACCTTAATTATAAAAAGTAAGCTGTCTATACAACTAGGGTAAACATATGCTTCCACATATGTTTTGAGTAATATCATCATGACTCTTAAAATGATTTATAGCTCTGAAAATGATAAAATGTCAGCTTTGCTATTATGTGGAAATTTTCAGATAACAAAGAAATACCATCTCAGAAAACCCACTCTATCTGCACCTTGTAAAATTGTGTGGCAATATAATACATGTTTCATGTGATATTTTGCATTTGATTTTAACATATAGACATGTGAAAGCCTTTGTGGTCTGGCCTTTCCTGGAAAAGTGACGTACTTTTAGACTGTGACCAAAATTATTTACCAAAGTAACTATTTGGACCTGGGCTAATCAATTTTGACTAAACTCACTTATCAGTCAAGTCTTTCACTTTATGTTTCCACAGATATTGTCCAATAAATTTACCTAATCTGCTACTGGTGATGACACTGTGTTGACATAGTATTTATTAGTTAGTTCTAGAATTCATTATAGTACATCAGTGAAGACTTCATCATGACAGTTTACCAATGTGAGAGTAAAAGCAAAAGCAAGACCCTCTTCTTTTGGCAGCTACTAGTCTCCCAAATTGCTCACAAGAATCGCTCACAAGGGATATTTGATATTTTGCATTTTAATTGAATGTACTTATTAAAAACTTTCTACTTGAAAGATGCCCCAAACATAATGGAAATCAAAGCTGGAAGGCTACTGGAACAGGGAAACAGTAAAATAATAGGTCAGCACAAGCTGGAACATATGTTAAAAATCATTTTACTGGATGCAGAGAGAATGCTAATAGTTTTGTTGTTGTTCAGTGCTATCGAATCAGCTCCAACTCATAGTGACCCTTTAAAGGATTTCTGAGTGTTGTTTGGTGGATTTGAACCACCAATCTTTCAGTTAGTTCAAAGCAACCTTGTGGTCCAGTGCCTATCATACTATGCCACATCAGGACACCATGCTAATAGTTTGAGCATATTTTTTATTATAAAATACTAAATTTGATCTCACTTAGACCAAATGTATTATCATATTTCTATTCTGCAAACAACTAATTTAATTTTAGGAATGGCTATATATTGTAGCGTAATGGTTACGAATCGGGCTGCGAACCTCAAGGTCAGCAGTTCAACACTACTAGCTGTTTTGCGGGAGAAAGATGAGGCTTTCTGCTCCCATAAAGATTTACAGCCTCAGAAACCCTGTACCGGGTCACTATGAGTCGGAACTGACTCCACAGCACACAATAACAACATATATTGAAACTATTTTAAGAATGCAAATGCTTTCTATTAATCATCTGATTTTCTTTATCTATTTCTGAGACAATCTCTACTAAGGCTATACTATACTAAATTTTTCAAATTTAATAGTACTTTGAAGTATTTGTTGTTGTTGTTAAGTGCCATGAAGTATTTAGGTATTTAAAAATGATTATTGAACCTGGTTAAAAATAGAAAATAAATATTTTGGATATTATATTTTTTAAACAAGAGAGACAAATGTATGGGGTCAAATAAAATATGAGCACCATTAAAAATAATTATCAGTTGGAGTCAAAGACACACTTTTGTACAATTTATGCTGATCAGTTATTTAAAATTGAACTTAGAGAAAAAAAGAGCATATTTTCCTCAAGGTTTTCTTTGGATTACTTTCTTTGTGAAAAGAAGATATTGTAAGTTTAGTGAAGGTTTACAGAGCTGATCATTAGTTTTACATTAAAAAAAATCATACACTTTATTTCATTTCAATGATTACAAGCTCCTCCATGAATCAGTAATAGTATTTATCTCTAGTCCCTTTAACACTTGCACTCCTCCCAGTGTCCTTCCCTAAATTTATCTTTCTTTTGATAACCTTCACATTATTGTATATTGTCTTCTGATAAAACTTAAAAAAAAAAAATTAAACTTAGAAACAATGGTAAAGTCACAAGGAGTTGCAAAAGAACAAAAAAATGCAAAGGTCCTGTGTACCCTTTACCCTATTTATATCAAGCCTAATGTTTTTCAAAACCATAGTATACTGTCGTAGTCAGGAAATTTACATATGTGCAATCCACAGATCTTACATTAAGTTCACGAGTTTTGTTTTTATTCATTTATGTGTATATGATGATAAATCAGAAAATATTGTTACTAGGTTTCCAATTCATAAATGCATGGTCTTGTTCCAAGCAAAATGTGTTCATACATGACTCTATAATCAGTGGGTAGCTGCTGACAAGTTCTTTCAGTAATATACTTGTTTCACTGAAGGGAGGACACAGGGAGAAGTGCAAGTGTTATGTCTCATAGTTTTGCTGATGTATGCCTTGGAGTCTGGAGTCAGTTCTGTATAAGGTTTCTGAGAAACGGCTGTTAGATTTGAACCCCTGACATTTCAGTTAGCAGTCCAATGTTCATCCTACTGTTCTATTCTATGATTCTAGTCATGTCAGGGTACTTGAAATAAAGGATTATTTTACTGCCATGAGAAAAAAGTATTTTTAACTGAGGGTTGTTGTAAAAATTTTAACAAAACTCAAGTAGAACCTTCCTAAACATTGAAGCTTTGAAACAAATATACGGGAATGTTGCTTACCCCATCCACTCTACCACCATTGTCTTTCCCTTTCAGATTTCTTTTTGTTCTCTAAATTTAAAATAATAATAATAATAAAAAAATTGAAAGGGAACACAATTTGGGTCTCTTGAGGATACCTAAATTGATGTTTTGAAGTGGTATCAATTGAAGAGTGCATAAGTATGTTGGGAAAGGTTAGAGAGATGGAAACATTGCCTTTAGAAGTGTGTACACCCAGATTGAAAACATGTCAAGAAACAATAAATTCACAATTTATGTTTTTATTTAATAAAGTTTTCTACGATTTTATTCCAAAATTTTTTACTTACATGTACTTATATGTACATGTTGTTGTTAAGAGTCATTGAGTTGGTTACTACTCATAGCAGCTCTATATATGGTTTCTGAGGCATGGTTGGGGGCTTTGAAGCCAACTTGCTATCAGGCCAGTGCTTATTCTACAGTGCCAAAGCAGAACACTCGTATGTGGTACTGTAGAATAAACATGTGTGCATAATTCCATGCAATTTTATGACATGTAGATTTGTGTAATCACCACCAAAATTAAAACAAAGCACTGTTCTGTCACTACAGAAATATCTTTTTTGATAACACTCTATAGTCTTAACTCCCCGCCCCCACCATCCCTGTTCCAACACCTAATATGTTCTCAATCTCTATAATTTTAGAATTCTATTTCAAGGATGATTTTTTAATAGACTAATACAGTATGTTACATTTTGAAATGGACATTATTTTCACTTTGCATAATTCCTTTGAGTTTCATCCAAATTATTGTATGTATCAATAGTTTGTTGATTTTTAAATTACTGAATTATTCAATGTATCAGAGTTTATTTAACCATTCATCCATTGATATTTCATTGATGGCAATTTTTTACTATAATGAGTAAATTTTCTAAGAAGATTCATGTATAGGTTTTTAGATGAATATGAATTTTCATTTCTCTGGGATAAATGTTCAAGAGTACAATTTCTGAGTCCTATGCTAAGTGTAGTGTCACTATGGATCAGAACTGACTCAACAGCACTTAACAACAGCTGAGTTTTCAGACTAATAGAGAGTAGGAGGAAGGAGAGATGGATTACTTTAGAGAATCTAGTCACTGAAAACCTTATGAATAACAGTGGGACACTGTAAGCACCAGGCTATTGAATATTGAAGCATGATGAAGAACACCAGAATATTGTCAAATATAGTTTCAAAAGATGAGTGCTTCAGTTTGGAAGAAATTCAAAATATGACTGGGAAAGAGCTGCCTCCTCAAAGTAGAGTTGACTGTAATCACTCAAATGGAGGAAAGCATTCTGGACCTACATTTTCTGATGGGGCACAACTCAAAATGAAGAGAAACAGTTGTAAACATCCATTAATAACCAGAACATGGAATATATGAAATATGAATCTAAGAAAATTGAAAGTTATCAAAAATAACATGAAATGTATAAACTTAAAGTTCCTGGGCAATAGTGAGCTGAAATAGACTGTCATTAACCATTTTGAATCTCACAATCACAAGGTTTACTATGCCAGGAATGACATATTAAGGAGGAATACCATTGCATTCATACCAAGATCTGTCTTAAGGCACAATGCTGTCTATGACAGGACAATATCACACAACTACAAGAAAGACTATTAAATACAGCTGTTATTCAAATTTAAGGAGCTCTGGTAGCATAATGGTTACAAATTGGGCTGTTAATCTCACGGTCAGCAGTTTGAAACTACCAGCTGTTCAGTGGGAGAAAGAGGAGACTTTCTGCTCTTGTAAAGATTTACAGTCTTGGAAACCCTGAGCATGGTCTCTATGAGTTAGAACTGATTAGATGTCATATAACAACAACAACAAATATTGAAATATATGCACCAACCACTAAAGACAGTGGTGAAGAAACTAAAGAATTCTACCAAATTCTTCAGTCTGAAATTGATCAAACCTGCATTAAGATATATTGATAATTACTGATGATTGGAATGCAAAGGTTGGAAACAAAGAGGAAGGATGGCATTGGTTGGCAAATATGGCACTGGTGATAGAAATTATGCTGAAGATCCCATGATAGAATTTTGCAAGACCAATGACTTCTTTGTAGCAACTACCTTTTTAAAATGACTCATAGCATCCATGTAGAGGATTTCTAAGGCTATAAATCTTTACAGGAACTGTAAGCCCATCTTTCTTCTATGGAATAGCTGGTAGTTTTAAACTGCTGACCTTGAGGTTAGCATCCCGACTCATAACCACTATGCTACCAGAGCTTCTTTTTAAAACAAAAGATGACTAAACACATGGACCTCACCAGATGGAATACACAAAAATCAAATAGACAATATCTGTGGAAAGACACAGTGAAAAAGCTCCATATCATCAGCCAAAACAAGGCCAGGGGCAGTCTGCAGAACAATTGCTCACATGCAAGTTCAAGCTGAAGCTGAAAAAAAATTAAAACAAGTCCATGAGAGTCAAAATATGACATTGAGCCTACCATACCAGAGTTCAGAGATCATTGTAAGAAAAAAATTAATGCATTAGACAACAAAGATTATATCAGTTGTGGGATGGCATCAAGAAAATCATGAGGGAAGAAAGCTAGAGGTCATTAAGAAGACAAGAAAAAAAAAAAAAAAAAGACCAAAATGGATGTCAGAAGAGACTTTGAAACTTGCTCTTCAGCATATAGATGCTACAGCAAATAAAAGACAGGAAGAAGTCAAGACCTGAACAGAAAATCAAACATAATGAATTATGCAAAAACTTGGAGTTAGAAAATCAAAATGGAAGATCATACTCAGCAGCATTCATCAAGCTGAGGAAATCGAATTAAAAATTGAAGCCTTGACTTCCACAATATTGAAGGAGTCTGTGGAGTCCTGTTGCGGCACTGTGGGCTAATGTGTCAGACCGCAAAGTCATTTGAATTGCAAAATCGGTGGATCAAGTTCACCAGCTTCTCCTTGGAAAACCTATACAGTGTCTCTATGGGTTGGAATCGACTTGATCGCACTTACCAACAATAACAACGGTGGAAAATTATGGAATAATGCAGAAAGCATAAATAGAAGATAGAAGGAATACACAAAGTCACTGTACGAAAAAGAAAAATTCGATATGCAACCATTTCCTGAGGTAGCATATGATCAAGAGTCAATGATACTGAAGGAAGGAGTTCAAGGTGCCTTGAAGACATTGGCAAAAAACAAAGTTCCATGAATTGATGGACTACAAATTGAAATCTTTCAACAAACTGATACAGCACTGAAGTACTCACTCATCTATGCCAAGAAATTTGGAACTGACAGGAAGAGATCCATATTTTTGCCCATTCCACAAAGAGTTGACCCAATGGAATGCAGAATTCATCAAACAGTATCATTAATATTCCATACAAGCTATGGACAATATTGCGAAGTATGAGTATTCTGGAACACTTAATTGTGCTCATGAGGAATCTGTACCTGGACCAAGAAGCAGTTGTTCAAACAGAACATTGGAGCACTGAATGTTTTAAAATTAAAAAAAAAAAAGATGTGTGACAAGGTTGTATTCTTTCACCATACTTATTCAATCTGTATGCTGAGCAAATAATACGAGAAGTTTGGCTATATGAAGAAAAACGTGGCATCAGGATTGGAGGAAGACTCATTACAACCTGTGATAGCAGATGATACAACCTAGCTTGCTGAGAGTGAAGAGAACTTAAAACATTTACTGATGAAAATCAAAGAGCACAACCTTCAGTATGCATTATATCTCACTGTAAAGAAAACAAAAATCATCACCACTGGACCAATAAACAACATTCTTATCGATGGAGAAAAGATTGAAGCTGTCAAGGACTTCATTCTTGGATCAACTATTAACACTCATCGAAGCAGCAGTCAAGAAATCAAATGATTTCTTGCTGTGTAGGCATATCTGCTACACAAGAACTTTTTAAAGTGTTGAAGAGCAAAGATGTCAGCTTGAGGACTAAGGTGTGCCTGACCCAAGCCATGGCATTTTCAATAACCTCATATGCATGCGAAAGCTGGAAAGTGAATAAGGAAGACCATAGAAGAGTTGATGCTTTTGAGTTATGGTGTTGGAGGAGAATATTGAAAGTGCCATGGGCCACCAAAAGAGCCCATAGATCTGTTTTGGAAGAAGTGCAGCCAGAGTGCTCCTTGGAGGCCAAGATGGCCAAACTTCGTCTTTCATACTTTGAACATATTGCCAGGAGGGACCAATCACTGGAGAAGGATATCATGTTTGGTAATGTGGAGGGTCTGATAGCGTAGTGGTTATGGATCGGGCTGTGAACCGCAAGGTCAGCAGTTCAAAACTACCAGCTGCTCTGCGGGAGAAAGATGAGGCTTTCTGCTCCCGTAAAGATTTACAGCCTCAGAAACCCTGTTCAGGGTCGCTATGGGTCAGAACTGACTCAATGGCACTTAACAACAACAATTTGGAGGGTCAGAGAAACAGAAGAAGACCCCCAATGACATGGATTGGCCAAGTGGCAGCATCAATGGACTCATGCATGGCAACAATAGTGAGGTTGGCCCAGGATTGGGCAGTGTTTCGTTCTGCTGTGTATAAGGTTGCTATGGGTCAGTACTGACTTGATGGCACTTAGCAACAACAGCAACTAGCAAAATTCTGTTGAGGATAATTTAAAAATGGCTGCAACCATACATTGAAAGTGAACAGAGGTTCAAGCCAGATTCAGAAGAGGATGTGTAGCTAAGGATATCATTGCTGCCATCAGATGGATACAAGAAAGATGTTTATCTGTGCTTTATTGACTATGCAAATCTTTTGATTGTGTGGATCTCGATAATCTTTGGACAGCATTTTAATAGAATGAGTATTCCAGAACACTTAATTGCTCTCAAGAGGAACCTGTGCATAGACCAAGAGGCAGTTGTTCAAACTGAACAGGGGAATACTGCTTAAAATTAGGAAAAGTATGTGCCAGGGTTGTATTATTTCACCATACTTATAAAATCTGTATGCTTAGAAAATAATCCGTGAACCACCAATGTAAAGAAAATATAAATCCTCACCACTGGAACAATAAGTAGCATAACAATAAATGGAGGAAAAATTGAAGTTGTCAAAGACTACGCTTTGCTCAAATCAACCATCAACACTCATGGAAGCAGCGGTCAAGAAATCAAACAACGTATCGCTGTAGGTGAATCTGCTGCACAAAACTTCTTTAAAGTCTTGAAAATCAAAGGTGTCAGTTTGAGGACTAAGGTGAGTCTGACCCAAGCCATGGCATTTTTATTAACCTTATAGGCATGTGAAAGTTGGACAGTTAAGGAATGCCATAGAAGAATTGATGCATTTGAACTATGGTGTTGAAGGAGAATATTAAAAATACCATGGACTGCCAAAAGAACAAATAGATCGGTGTTGGAAGAAGTGCGTCTTGACTACTCCCTGGAAGCCAGGATGGCCAGACTTCATCTTTCATACTACAGACATATTGTCTGGTGTGACCAGTCTCTGGAGAAGGATATCATGTTTTGTAAAATGGAGGGTGGATAAAAAGAGGAAGTCTTTTAACGACATGGGATGGCACAATGGCAGCAGCAATGGGCACACATATAGCAATAATTGTGAGGTTGGTGCAGGATGGACAGTGTTTTGTTCTGTTGTTTATAGGATCGCTATGAGTCAGCACCGACTCAGTGGAACTTAACAACAGCAACAACATGGTAAGTGTAAATTGCCATCTTAAACATTTATCCCAGTGAAATGAAAATTTATATCCATCTAGAAACCTGTAACCATCGAAAGACTTATATCCTTCTAAAAAACCTGTACATGAATGTTCTTAGAATCTACTCATTATAGCTAAAATTTGGTAATAATGAAGTATCAAGAGAGCAACTTTTGTGTCTTATGGTAATGAGTCCTGGTGTGGTGCTGTGGGTTAATATGCTGCACTACATAGTCAGTTTGAACTTCAAGGTCTGTGGTTCATGTTTGAACTGCAAGGTCTGTGGTTCAAGTTTACCTATATAGGCCTGGGGTTCAAGCTCACTAATATGGAAACCCTATGTAGGGTCACTATGATTTGGAAGAGACTTGATGGCACTTAACAGTAACAATGGTATGTGAAGAAATCCTGGAATTGCAGTGTGGAATAAGGCATTGCCATGTGAGTTTGGTTTCTACCACAAGGTCAGTGGTCCAAATTCACCAGCCACTCTTTGGAAACCCTTTACAAGGTCACTATGAGACAGAACTGACTCATTGGCATTTAACAACAATAAAAACCTAACAACATAGTAAGTGTAAGGAACATTAAGTGTTCAGTAGGAGAAAAACCTAGACATCTACTCCCATTAAGATTGTTGTTGTCAAGTGCATTGGAGTCAATTCTAACTCATAGAGAACCTGTATATGATTCTGAGAAGTAACTGGTGAGTTTGAACTGCCAACTTTGTGGTTCAAACCCACTTTATGGTAGAGCACTTATCCTACATTGTTGTTGTTAAG
>NW_006408685.1:2432999-2437460 GCF_000296735.1 Chrysochloris asiatica | reverse complement strand
TTAAGGTTCGCAGCCCGATTCGTAACCACTACGCTACCAGATTAGTTTTATACAATCTGTCAATCTATTTTCAGAGTGTGCATACCAATTTACATTCCCTCAAATTAGTTTGTAGTATGTTTTGTAGCTATGATTTGTATTAGTTTTTATGATCCAGATTTGAGGTTCATGTCTTTACATTACTGTGCTCAATCATTCTTCTAAACTGAAATCATGAATATCCAACTGCTTCTGCACCGTTTGCTGATAGGGCTATATATCATCTGTTTAATTTCTTTTGTATCTCTGTCAAAAACCTGTTGACCATATTTGTGCAGTGCTACTTCTGGGTTTTCTATTATGTTTCATTGATCTATAAAGTTAAGGTTCTGTGAGTACTACAGTCTTTATTACTGTAACTGCATAGTAATCTTTTTTTGTGTGTGTGTGAATTATGTGATAGTTTACATGGGAGAACATTAGCTTTACATTCATATTATCGTATATGGTTTCATTGCATGGTTACAATACCCTCCATGCATTAATCAATCAAACAAAGGGTATACCCTGCAAGCCTTCCCCCCAAGTCGTCAGCACACAGCCCCTCTCACTCTCTGGGCCTAAAGTCCCCAGCCACTCTATCTCTCCAAATCATCATTTCTGCCTCCATCTCTGGCATCACTGCTTCTCTGGGTAGGGTCCCCTGTCCACTTTTCTCCCCTGATGGTCCCAGGGACCTCCTTACCTAGACTGCAAAGTAAATCACTCCCTTCCTTTTCCTACAAAACATCTATGTTTACATTCCCAATCCTCACAATCAGTCCTGATAGTAATTATTCACTATTGTATCACAAGAAACCTATCCATATCTCTTTTCATCAGCCACACCCAGACAGATTGGATACCACACAGTGGAGATTCTACCTTCCTCCACGGCCTCTGGATATAGGCTCCCCCTTGAAAGATTGTAAGCCAATCATTTCTTGCCTTTGTACCTTCTCCCCATTTTAAGTAGTCAATGTCCAAGTTGCCCATGCCTGTCTACTCTGTATATGGAGGAGGTGGGGATGATCCTCCCTGTAAATATTTGTTCCCTCTTTAGAGCTACTGCATCCGTAGGTGTAGGTCAAGTTCATAAAATTGTATCAGATTACTCTTTTTGCCCTCTTCTTTCTTCTTCTAGTTGAACTCTGATCATCCAGTTATTGAAGCCAGGTCAAGTGGGTATTATCTGCAAGTGTGGGTGTTCTTATGCATATGTCCTATCTTCTTATCAGTTGGATGCTTCACTCTCCACTCTAGTCCTCTGTGGCTGTCTCACTGACTCTGGACCCAAGAGTCCCTAGGTCTTGCCACACAGCTGGCCAACCAGGTCTCCACCCGTGTTCACAGGAGTCTATTGAACATTGTAGGGCTTAGCTCGCAGCTTCATTGCTGTTTTTCCCTCATTTCCCCTTATCAGTGACAAACATGGTCACCAATCAGAGCATGTATTCCCACTGAGTCTTAGTCTTGGAAGGGGGTTTGCCCTGAGGGGACCCGACCACTTCACTTGATGTCTCCAAGGTGAGCAACTTGCTTGTACTTGTAGATTGCCATTATTGTTTTGTATTTTTCCTGTCAGTCTTTCTTTCAAGAAGTATCTTCTGTTCTTCTAGCCATTCCAGGCTGGTTTGCTTGTCCTTTCAGGTGGAAATTTCCCACCACAGAAGATTCTGTATGGGGTTCAGGATTCCACCTATAGTCATATGTAATTGAGAAGCTTCACAGGAAGCCTTGTTCACTAGGCATGTTGTTGCCCCACTTTAGGTATTCCAATCAGTTATAGGCAAATGAAGACTTACAATCTTTCTATGGTGATATTTCTGGATATTGCTTTCTCTCCCACTCAAGTGTCTAATATATAATCGTATGCCAGGGAAACCAAGATTCAAAACATAGCCAAGCACCTTAATATTAATTCCCCCCTTTTGCCCATTCCAACCATGTCTCAATCCCTGTATCCCTGGGCTCTGTTGTTTCAAGGTTTTGCATACATCATTATTTAACTCTGTCCCACTTAGCCCATGCAAACATGCCTAATTGTTTTTGCATACACTTTGTTCTTCCATTCCCTTCCCCCTTCTTGTTATTGTCCCCCTCTCTAGCACCCAAACTATCCTGTGTCTGTTCCATAGCATGCACTCCACCTTCCCCTCCCTCCCCTCACACCATCCCCCCACGTCCATTAACCAGCAAAGAACACCCCTCCCTTTAGTATGGGTTCTTTTTCTTAGTCTTTTACAATAGTGGGCCTATGCAGTATTTCTCCTTTTGTGACTGATTAATTTCATTCAACATAATGTCCTCAAGTTTCATCCATGTTATGCAGTTGCTTGCAATTTCCTTGTTATTCTTCAATGTAGCAAAATATTCCATTGTGTGTATGTACTAGTTTGTTTACCCATTCTTCAGTTGATGGGCACTTAAGTTGTCTCCATCTTTTTGCTATTGTAAATAGTGCTGCTATGAACATTGGTGTGTATATATATCCACTCGTTTTATGGCTTGTATTTCTTGTGGGTGAATACCAAGTAGGGGAATTCCTGGATCATTAGATATTTCTGTTTCCAACCTTCTGAGGAAATACCATATTTCTTTCCAGATAGGTTGGACCTTTATGCAATCCCTCCAGTAATGCAGGAGTGTCCCAGTCTCTCCACATCCTCACCAGCATTTATTGTTGTCTACTTTTGGATCTTTGCTGTTATTGCTTGTGTGAGATGATATTTCATTGTTGTTTTGATTTTCATCTCTCTAATGGCTAGTGATCGTGAACTTATCTTCATATGTTTGTTGGCTGCCCAAATCTCCTCATTGGTGAAGTGTCTGTTCATGTCCTGTAGCACTTCATTCTTAAAGTTTATTTCTTGCTTCCATGATTAGGATTTTTAAATTCCTTTCTGCCTATTCTTTTTCTGCATTTCATGGATGGGATTTTCCCCTACTTTTCCACGTCTAGATGCTTCCCAATTTTCTTCCCTTAGAATTCTTCTATCCCTAAAAATTTCTTCCTTTGGAAACAGTGTTCTGTACTATGGCTTGAATTTTCAACTCTGTTTAGATTATTCCCAAATCATATTGTTTCTCTGCTAAGTTTTTCCAAAGGTTCTTAATTGCCTATTGAGATAAAAAATTTTCCCGACCCTGGCTTTTAAGGTCTCATAGGAGTGCACTTGAAATGTGCCACCCCAGATTGATTAGAAGTGGGATAAACCAAGTCAGAGTTTGCTTAGAAAATGGATATTTGGAGGTATGCATTAGCATAAACAAGTAATGGAAAAGAAAATATTCTCTTAAAATCAAACAATATTTTTCACAATGAAAATAATTCACTGTTTTGTATTTTCCCCCATATTCGATTCCCCTTACTTTGGATTTTTCCCTAAGGAGACCCGGTGTGGTGCTGTGGCTAATGCATCACACTGCAATGTTATAGGAACTGTAAGGTCAGTAGTTCAATCTCATCAGCTGCTCCTTGGAAACTCTATACTGGGTCACTATGGGTCAGAATTGACTCGACGACACTTAACAACACCAGCAACAACACATAATTTAAAATACATTATTCTTATAATGTATCTTAACAACTATGGCCCCTGTATAATCTGTTTTGGAAGAAGTGCAGCCAGAGTGCTCCTTGGAGGCCAGGATGGCTAAGCTCCGTCTCTCATAATTTGGACATATTGTCAGGAGGGAACAGTCGCTGGAGAAGGATGTCATGCTGGTCAGAGAAAAATAGGAAGACCCCCAATGAGATGGTTCAGCCAGGTGGCATCATTGATGGTGTGAAGTGTGGCAGCGGTAGTGAGGTTGCCCCAGGATCAGACATTTGTTCTGCTGTGCATCAGTTCTGACTCGCTGGCACCTAACAACAACAACAATGGTATGCAAATAAAATGGTATTTCTGAGTAATTGAGCACTCATACTTTCAAAAAAATCTAAGCAAGAATTTTCTTATCATGTTTGAAATTCCCAGAGTTATTAATGATTTTTTGTGTGTAAATTATCAATATGAACGGCAGAGAAAGAGTGTGTTCAGCGCAATATCTTGATTTTTTAATGTCTGCTTCTCAAAGTAATCACATTTACATTTCGTTTTTAAGATTCCAATGTATACAAATTTATTCTAGATAACACTCTGAAAACAGTCATTTGTACTTAAATACAAGTCCATATTGTTCCAGGTGTTTCATCATATTTTGTAGAAAGCTATAGTTTTTGTTGTTGATCATATGCTACCTCTTGAAATGGTTGAACGTTAACCATTTCCTTTTGGTACATTGACTCTGTGTATTCTTTCCATCTTCGCTTGATGCATTCTGCATCATTCAATAATTTGCCCATAGAATCTTTCAATAACGAAAGTCAAGGCTTGAATTTTTTCTTCAGTTTCCCCAGCTTGAGAAATGCTGACCGTGTTCTTCCCTTTTGGTTTTCTA
>NW_006408685.1:2421608-2431899 GCF_000296735.1 Chrysochloris asiatica | reverse complement strand
CAAATGAAGGTTCTGTGTGCTTTTCTCCCCCGAGCTTAACTCTATTCATGTCATCATGGACAACTGTACTTTGATGAGGCATTTTTTCCCCCAGTCGCATTCTGAGTTACCACCTGCCTCTCTAAAATGAAGTCTTTTAAATAAGTGTAAGAAAATTCCTAGATTATACTATAGCAGGTGGTAACTTTATGATGAGCTGTACTTGAATGATAAATTTGTAAACATTAAAAAATGTTATTTTAATATTTTCCAACAAATTTTTAGAAATATGCTACGTAAATCACTAACTAAGACATATTGAGCATTATATATATTTTTATGATTTAAAAAAATCTAGCAGCATGTATTTATTGATACATATAGGACAGACAGAGCACATCGGGGAAAAGAAAGCTCTTTCACCTTAAGGGTCATATTTTTATTTTTTCAATGATAAGATGCTTTAATTGACTTTTGACTCTCAAAATTATACCAGAAGCTCTGTGAAATTCTTTGAATATTACAGTAGTACTGGTGGTGGTTATGTGTCATGGAGTCTATTCCGATTCATAGCCATCCTGTATAGGGTTTCTGAGGTTTTAAATCTTTATGGGAGCAGAAAGCCTCATCGTTCTTTCACAGACCAGCTGGTAGATTCACACTGCTGACTTTGTGGTTAGCAGCCGAACTCATAACCCACTACTACTTATTGTTTTTGTTGTTAATTACGCTTGAGTCGGTTCCAACTCAAATCAATTCTGTCTGAGGTTTCCAAGGAGTGGTTGGTGAGTTTCAACTGCTGACCTTGAAGTTCAAACCAACCTTGCAGTCCAGTGCATTAACCCATAGAACTCCTTATTCCAGTGATGTTGTTGTTGTTTTTGTTGTTGTTATGTGCCGTGGAGTCGGTTCCAACTCATAGAGACCCTGGACAGGGTTTCCGAGGCTGTAAATCTTTACGGGAGCAGAAAGCCTCATCTTTCTCCTGCGAAACAGCTGGTAATTTTGAACTGCTGACCTTGTGGTTCATAGCCGGATTCATAACCACTACGCTACCAGAGCTCCTTATTCCAGTGATAGAAATCTTTAATTAAAATGACCCAAGCATTCTGTTCTCACTTTATGTGAAGACTGTTCAGTGAAGTCAACAGATATTTTAAAACACATACAAACATAAGAAAAAACACATCCATCCATGAAATTTTTGTGTTTTTAGTTTTTATTATGCATTATGTGGGTTTACATGGGAGAACATCAGTTTTACATTCATCCTATTGTATTTAAATTCTTTGCAATGATTATAATCCCCTCCATGCATCATTAAATAACCAAAGGGTATACCTCACAGGCCCACCCCTGTTCCCACCCCCGCATCAGCACATGGCCCCTCTCCCTCCCTGAGTCCAGTGTCCCCAGCCACTCCATCTGTCCATGTAATTGTCTCTCTCTTCATACCTAGCTTCTCTGCATCTCTGGATAGGGTCATGCTCTTCTCACTTAATGATCTCACTTCACTCCTGGGCTGAAAAATCAGTCACTCCCCTCCTTTTGTCAAAAACAACAACAACAACAACAACAAAAACAAAATATCTAACTCTACATTTCCGGCCCTCACAGTCAGTCTTGATGGCAATTATTCACTATAGTACCACAAGAATCTTATACCCATTTCCTTTCGCTTGCCAGGTCCCAACAGATTGGAAATCATTCAGTGGAGGTTGTACCTACAGCTGCCCCATCTGGAACTAGGATCCAACTTGAAAGCTTGTAAGCGAGTCACTTCTTGCCTTTATCACCTGCTCCCCTATTTTGGGTAGCCAATGATTAAGTTGAGCATCCCTGTCAACCCTGTGTACCAAGAGGATGGGGGTGATCTTTTCTGTAAAGATTTGTTCCCTTTCTTGTGCTACTACATCTGTAAGTCCACCACTAATCTGTCAGTTTGTCATACTGTGGTGGCTTGTGAGTTGCTGTGATTCTGAAAGCTATTCCACCAGTATTTTAAATACCAGCAGGGTCATCCATGGTGGACAGGTTTCAGATGAGCTTCCAGACAAAGACACACAAGGAGGAAATAGTGAGGAAGTACTTCCTAAAATTTGGTCAGTGAAAAACTTAGGAATAGCCGAGAAACTGTCAGATATAGTGCCGGAAAATGAGCCCCTCAGGTTGGAAGGCACTCAAAATGTGACTGGGGAAGAGCTGCCTCCTCAAAGTAGAGTTTACATTGATGACACGAAAGGAGCAAAGCCCGTGGGAACAAAGTCCAAGGGACCTTCATTTGCTGATACAGCACAACTCAAAATGAAGAGAAAAGCTGTAAACATTCATTGAAAATTGGAACACGGAATGTATGAAATATGAATCTGGGAAAACTGGAAGTTGTCAAAAATGAAATTGAACACATAAACATCAATATCTTAGGCATCCATGAGCTGAAATGGACTGATATTGGCCATTTTGAATCCAACAACCACAAATCGAAGAGGAATGGAATGCCTTAATTGTCAAAAAGAACATATCTAGATTAGTCATGAGGTACAATAATTTCCATGCACCTGTGTGGATCATGACAAGCTATGGACAACACTGCAATATATGAGTATTCCGGAAAAATTAATTGTTCCTGGACAAAGAGACAGTTGTTCAAACGGAACATGGGAACACCGAAAGGTTTAAAATTAAGAAAGGTGTGCGACAGGGTTGTATTCTTCCACCATACTTATTCAACCTGTATGCTGAAAAAATAATCCAAGAAGCTGGGTTCTATGAAGAAAAAATGTGGCATCAGGATTGGAAGAAGACTCATTAACAACCTGCGATATACAGATGATGCAACCTTGCTTGCTGAAAGTGAAGAGGACTTAAAACATTTGCTGATGAAGATCAAAGAGCATAGCCTTTGGTATGCATTACATGTCAGTGTAAGAAAACAAAAATCTTCACCACTGGACCAATTAACAACTTTCTTATCAATGGAGAAAAATTGAAGTTGTCAAGGACTTCATTCTTCTTGAATCAGCTATCAACATTCATGGAAGCAGCAGTCAAGATATCAAATGATGTCTTGCATTGGACAAGTCTGCTGCAAAAGACCTTTTTAAAAGGTTGAAGAACAAAGATGTCAGCTTGAAGACTAAGGTGTGCCTGACCCAAGCCATGGTATTTTCAATAACCTCATATGCGTGTGAAAGCTGAACAGTAAATAAGGAAGACTATAGAAGAATTGGTGTAGTTGGGTTATGGTGTTCAAGGAGAATACCAAAAGTGCCATGGGCTTCCAAAAGAACCAACAGATCCATTTTGGAAGAAGTGTAGGCAGAGTGCTCCTTGGAGGCCAGGATCGCCAAACTTCATCTTTCATAGTTTGGACATATTGTCAGGAGAGACCAGTCACTCAAGAAGGATATCATGTTTGGTAAGGTGGAGTGTCAGAGAAAAAGAGGAAAACTCCCAACGAGATGGATTCGCCAAGTGAATGGATTCAAGCATGGCAACAGTAGTGAGGTTGGCCCAGAATCAGGCAGTGTTTCATTCTGCTGTGCATAGGGTCACTATGAGTTGGTACCAACTCAATGGCACCCAACAACAAAAACAAAAGGGAAGCCCAGTTAATATCAGTATTATTCAATTTTATGCACCAACCACTAAAGCCAGTGAGGATGAAATTAAAGAATTCTATCAAATTCTTCAATCTGAAATTGAGCAAACATGCAATCAAGATGTATTGATCATTACTGGGGATTGAAATGCAAAGGTTGGGAGCAAAGGGGAAGGATCAGTAGATGGAAAATATAGCCTTGATGATAGAAATGATGCTGGAGAATACATGATAGAATTCTGGAAAATCAATGAATTGTTCATTTCAAATACCTTCTTTAGACAGTATAAGAGGAGACTGTACACATGTATCTCACAAGATCAAATATAAAGAAATCAAATTGACTACATCTGCGGAAGGAGAAGATGGAAAAGCATCAGTCAAAACAAGGCCAGTGACAGACCGTGGAACAGATCATCAATTACTATAGGCAAAGTCAAACTGAAGCTGAAGAAAATGAAAAAGAAAGTCCACGAGAACCAAAATATGACTTTGAATATATCCCACCTGAATTTAGAGATCATCTGAAGAACAGATTTGAGACATTAAACACTGAAGACTGAAGAAAAGGTAAGTTGTTGGATGACATCAAGAACATCATACATGAAGAAAGCAAAAAGTCATTAAGAAGACAAGAAAGAAAGAAAAGGTCAAAATGACTGTCAGAAGAGACACTGAAATATGCACTCCAGCATTGTTGTTGTTAAGTGCTGTCGAGCCGGTTCCGACCCATAGTGAACCTGAACAGGATTTCCAAGGCTGCAAATCTTTATTGGAGTAGAAACCCTCATCTTTCTCCCACGGAGTGTTTGGTAGTTTCAAGCTGCTGACCTTGCAGTTCATAGCCCGATTCGTAACTACTACGCTACCAGAGCTCCAGCATAGGGCTGCTAAATAAAATGGAAGAATTGAGGAGGTCCAAGAGCTGAACAGAAAATTTCAAAGATCAGCTTGAGAAGATAAAGCCAAATATTACAACAAAATTTGCAAAGATCTGGTATCAGAAAACCAAAAAGGAAGAATATGCTCAGCATTTTTCAAGCTGGGGGAACTGAGGAAAAAATTCAAGCCTCAACTTTAATTATTGAAAGATTCTCTGGGCAAATTATTAAATGATGCAGAAAGTATCAAGAGAAGATGGAAGGAATACACAGAGTCACTGTACCAAAAGGAAATGGTTAACGTTCAACCATTTCAAGAGGTAGCATATGCTCAAGAGCCAATGATACTGAAGGAGGAAATCCAAGGTGCATTGAAGGAATTGGCAAAGAACAAGGCACCAGAAGTTGATGGAATAAAAATTGAAATCTTTCAAGAAAGTGAGGTTGCACAGGAGGCACTCACTTATCTCTGCAAAGGAATTTGGAAGACAACTATCTGACCAACTGATTGGAAGAGATCCGTATTTGTGCCATTCTAAAGAGAGGTGGCCCAAAGGAATGCAGTAATCATTGGACAATCTCTTTGATATCCCATGTGAATAAAGTCTAACTAACAGTAATGCAGAACTGGCTGCAAGCATACATTGATAGAGAACTTCCAGAGGTTCAAGCCGGATTCAGAAGAGGCCATGGAACGAGAGATCTTGGCTTAAAGCAGAGAATATCAGAAAGATGTTTTCCTGTGCTTTATTCACTACACAAATGTTTTCGATTGTGTGGATCATGACAAGCTATAGAAAACATTGCCAAATATGAGAATCCTGGAACAATTAATTGTGCTCATGAGGAATCAGTACCTGGACAAAGAGGCAGTTGTTCGAACAGAACATGGGAACACTGAATGTTTTAAAATTAAGAAAGGTGTGTGACAGAGTTGTATTCTTTCACCATACTTATTTAACCAGTATGCTGAGCATATAATCTGAGAAGCTGGGTTCCATGAAGAAAAACATGGCATCAGGATTGGAGAAAGACTCATTAACAACCTGCGATATGTAGTTGATGCAATCTTGATTGCTGAAAGTGAGGAGGACTTAAAATATTTACCTATGAAGATCAAAGAGCACAACCTTCAGTTGGATTATATATCAATGTAAATAAAACAAAAATCCTCACCACTGGACCAATAAACAACATGCTTATCAACAGAGAAAAAAATGAAGTTGTTAAAGACTTCATTCTTTTGGGATCCACATTCATGGAATCAACAGTAGTCAGGAAATAAAATGACGTATTGCATTTGGCATGTCTGCTGCACAAGAACTTTTTAAAGTGTTGAAAAACAAAGATATCAGCTTGAGGAATAAGGTGCGCCTGACCCAAGCCATGGTATTTTCAATAACCTGATATGCATGTAAAAGCTGGACAGTGAATAAGGAAGACCATAAAAGAATTGATGCATTTGAGTTATGGTGTTGGAGGAGAATAGTAAAAGTGTCATGGGCTACCAAAAGAACCAAAAGATCCATTTTGGAAGAAGTGCAACTAGGGTACTCCTTGGAGGCTAAGCTGGCCAAACTTTGTCTCTCAGACTTCAGACATATTGTCAGGAGGGACCAGTCGCTGGAGAAGGGTATCATGTTTGGTAATGTGGAGGGTCAGAGAAAAAGAGGAAGACCCCCAACAAGATGGATTGGCCAAGTGGCAGCATCGATGGACTCAAGCATGGCAACAATAGTTAGGTTTGCCAAGGATCAGGCATTGTTTCACTATGCTATGGGTAAGATCGCTATGTGTCGGTACTGACTCAATGGCACCTAACAACAACAACAACATCCATAAACATAGGTAAAGTTCATCAAATTATATTGGGATACTCTTTTTCTTTTCTTTTCTTTTCCTGTTCTTTCTTCCTTTAGTCGAGTTCTGATCATCCACCCATCGAAGCCAGGTCAAGTGGGTACTATCTGCAAGTATGGGTGTTCTTGTGCATCTCCCCTCACTTCATATCAGCTGGATGCTTTACTCTCTGCTGTAGTCCTCTGTGGCCATGTCACTGCCTCTGGGCCCAGGAGTCCCTGGGTCTTGCTGTACTGTTGGCCATCCAATTCTCCATCTGGTTCACAGGAGTCTATTATATGTGGTCAGACTTAGATCCCAACTTTATTGCTATTATTTCCACCTCTACCCCTTGTCGGTGACCAACATTGTCACCAGCCAGACCACATTCCTGCTCGTGTATTCCCCTTGAGTCTTAGTCTTGGAAGGGAGTTTGCTCTGAGGGGACCCAACCACTTGCCTTGATGGCTCCCGGGCAAATAGCTTACTTGTTCTTGTAGTAATCAATCAGACTGCCCTTATTTTTTCCAGATTTTTCCTGCTAGTCTTTCTTCACAAAGTATCTTTTCTTCTTCTAGCCTCTCCAGGCTGGTCTACTTGTCCTTTCCAGTGGAAATTTCCCACCTCAGACAATTCTGGATAGGGTTCTGGTTTCCATTTATGGTCTTATGCAATGCAAATGCTCCAGAGGAGATCTCTTTCACTTAAAGAGGGCAACTTCTAGCCCTCTTTAAGGTATTCCAATCAGTTGTAGGCTGAAGAGGGACTTACAAGCTTTCTATTGTGATGTTTCTGTCTATTCCTCCTCCTCCCTGCTCAAGTGTCTATTTCACAATGGTAGACAAGGGAAGCCGAGATTCAACAGACAGCCAAGCATCTTAACATTATTCCCCTCTTTTACCCCTTCAAACCATGCCTCGATCCCTGTATCTCAAAGCCCTCTTGTTGCAAGCTTGTGCATACATCATCATTTACCTCTGTTCCTCTAAGCCCATTTGAACCTCCTATTCTGTTCTCCCATCCACCTTATTCTTACATTCCCCTCCCCCTTCTTGAGTATTGCCCACCCCCTCCCAGCATCCTAGCTATCTTGTGTCTATTCCCTACCCTGTTCTCTGTCTTCCCCTCCCTCCTTCCCCTCCTCTCATCCATAATTTCTGGTGATCAACAATTATAGGTATATTTTTCCCCCTTTTGAGTGGATTATTTTTCTTTGTCTTTAACAAAAATGGTCCTAGGCAGTATTTCTCCTTTTGTGATTGACTAATTTCACTCAGCATAATGTCCTCAAGGTTCATCCATGTTATGTGGTGATTTGAAGCTTCCTTGTTGTTCTTTAAGGTAGCATAGTATTCCATTGTGTGTATGTACCACAACTTGTTTATCAATTCTTCAATTGATGGGCATTTTGGCTGTGTCCATCTTTTTGCTATTGTAAATAGTGCTGCTATGAACATTGGTGTGCATATATATACTCATGTTATGGCTCCTATTTCTTGTAGGTAAATACCAAATAGAGGAATTGCTGGATCATAAGGTATTTCTATTTACAACCTTCTGAGGAAGTGCCATATTGCTTTCCAGAGTGGTTGTACCATTTTGCAATCCCACCAACAACGTAGGAGTGTCCTAGTCTCTCCGCATCCTCACCAGAATTTATTGTCCTCTACTATTTTTATCTTTGCTGTTATTGCTGGTGTGAGATAATATCTCATTGTTGTTTTGATTTGTATCTCTCTGATGGCTAGAGATCTTGAACATTTCTTCATATGTTTGTTGGCAGCACAGATCTCCTTGGTGAAATGTCTGTTTGTGGCCTCTTTCCTTTTTTTTTTTTTCCAAGCCAAATTTATCCAGTTTTATTAACGATACTTTTCATAAACAATCATATTATTAAGGCAGGGCATGGGTAGACAATTGTTAACAGTTTAAAACAACTCCCAAACTCCATTCTTTGATGAACTACCAAAATCAGAAATCCACTATAAAACTCAATGAATTCTTACTCTGATGGTCTGAACAGGAAAAGTTTAGCGTGAGGGTTGACATTTCATATTTAGCATGTTGTTAACAACTTTTCACAAGCCAACACTTACTTCCAGAAAATTAAATGAAAAAGACAGAATTACCAATCTGAAGACCCATAATCTAAACAAAACAAAACAAAAAAAAAACACTCCTCTTTTGAAGAGTGCCAATGAATTGTTCTGTTCTGGTGTTCGTGGCTGTTCTGATCTCTCCCCCACTTGGTCTCCCCAATAAATCAGTGGCCGATCTCTTTGATATCCCATGTGAGTAAAGTTTTGTTAAAGGTAATACAGAAACAGGTACAATCATACATTGACAGAGAACTTCCAGAGGTTCAAGCCGGATTCAGAGGAGGCTGTGGAACAAGGGATATCATTGCTGATGTCCGATGGATCTTAGCTGAAAGCAGAGAATATCAGAAATATATTTACCTGCGTTTTATTGACTACACAAAGGCTTTAGATTGTGTGGATAATGACAAGCTATGGACAACATTGCGAAGTTTGAGTATTCCAGAACAATTAATTGTGCTCATGAGGAATCTGTAACTGGACCAAGAAGCAATTGTTCGAACAGAACATTGAAACACTGAATGGTTTAAAATTAAGAAAGGTGTGCAACAAGATTGTATTATTTCACCATACTTATTCAACCTATATGCTGAGCAAATAATACGAGAAGCTGGGTTGTATTAAGAAAAATGTGACATCAGAATTGGTGGAAAACTTATTAACAACCTGCAATATGAAGATGATACAACCTTGCATGCTGAAAGTGAAGAAGACTTAAAACGTTTACTGACGAAGATCAAAGAGCACAGCCTTCAGTATGTATTACATCTCAATATCAAGAAAACAAAAATCCTCACCACTGGACCAATAAACAGCATTCATATCAACAGAGAAAAGATTGAAGTTGTCAAGGACTTCATTCTTCTTGGATCAACACTCACGGAAGCAGCAATCAAGAAAACAAATGACATATTGCATTAAGCAAATCTGCTGCACAAGACCTTTTTAAAATGTTGAAGAGCAAAGATATCAGCTTGCGAACTAAGGTGTGCCTGACCCAAGCCATGGTATTTTATTTTCCATAACCTCATATGCATGCAAAAGCTGGACAGTGAATAAGGAAGACCATAGAAGAATTGATGCCTTTGAGTTATGGTGTTGGAGAAGAATATATATTTTTTAATGTTTTATTGTGTATTGTGTGATAGTCTACATGGGGGAACATTAGTTTTACATTAATTCCATCATACATCATCTCATTGCCATAGTTACCATCCCGTCCATGCATCATCACCCAACCAAAGGGTATACTCTACAATCCCGCCCACCCTCTCCTCATGGTCCTCAGCACACAGCCCTTCTCCCACTCACGGTCCTCAGCACACAGCCCTTCTCCCTCTCTGGATCCCTAGTCCCAAGGCACTCCATCTCTTTTCATTGTCCTCTCTCTTTAAGTCATCCTCTCTGTCTCAGTCTCTGTCCTCATTGCTCCTCTGGGTGGGGTCCCACTCTCTGCTCTTCTCCATTGATGGCCCCAGGGCCCTGCGATCCTAGACTGAAAGGTTAATCACTCCCCTCCTTGCTATAAAATGTCCACCTTTACATTACCAGTCCTCTCAATCAGTCCTGGTGACAATCACTCACCCTTGCATCCCAAGGGACCCATCTGCATTTCTTTTCATCTGCCCCTCCCAGACAGGTCGGACACTACTCACTGGAGACTCCACCATCCTCACCGCCCTGTGGATCTAGGTTTCCCTCTTGAAAGCTTGTAAGCCAGTCACTTCTTACCTTTGTATCCCTTCTCCCATTTTTAGTTAGTCAGTGTTCAAGTTGCCCATCCCTATCTACTCTTTGTGTGGAGGGGGTGGGAATAATTCTTGGAGCAGGGATTTGTTTCCTCTTTTGAGCTACTGCATTTATACATGGATGTCCAGTTTATCAGACTGTAT
>NW_006408685.1:2420928-2421498 GCF_000296735.1 Chrysochloris asiatica | reverse complement strand
TGCAGGTGTGGGTGTTCCTGCGTCTGTCCGCCCTCTTCTTATCAGTTGGTCACTTCAATCTCCTCTCTAGTCCTCTGTGGTTGTATCACTGACTCTGACCCCATGAGTCCCCAGGTCTTGCCTCACTGCTGGCCTACCAGGTATCTACCTGGGCTCACCATAGTCTGCTGAACGATGCATGGCTTAGCTCGCTGCTTCTTAGATGTTCTTCGATCACTTCTCATTATGGGTGACGTGTGTGGTCGCCAATCAGAACGCGTTTTCCCATTGTGTCTTAGTCTTGGAGGAGGATTTGTGCCGAGAGGACCCGATTGCTTGCCTTGATATCTCCTAGGCAAACAGCTTGCCTGTTCTTGTGGTAACAGTCGGACTGCCCTTGTTGTTTTGTATTTTTCCTGTAGGTCCTTCTTTCAAGAAGTTTCTTCTGGTTTTCTGACTCTCCAGGCTGGTCTGCTTGTCCTTTCAAGAGGAAAGTTTCCCTTCTCTGATGATCTGAATGAGGTTCAGGCTTCCTTCTAAAGTTTTATGCAATGCAGAGGCTCCTCATGAGACCTCCTTCACTAGATACAT
>NW_006408685.1:2417912-2418329 GCF_000296735.1 Chrysochloris asiatica | reverse complement strand
TGATTTTTGTATGTTGATCTTATACCCTGCCACTTTGCTAAATCTTTCGATGAGGTCTAATAGTTTTTTTTTACTGAGTCTTTGGGGTTTTCTATATATAGGATCATATAGTCTGCAAATAAGGAGAGTTTTACTTCCTTTTTGCCAATTTGGATGCCTTTGATTTGTTTATCATGCCGTATAGCTCTGGCTAAAACTTCCAGCAAAATATTGAATAGGAGCGGTGATAAAGGCCATCCTTGTCTGGTTCCTGTTTGCAGAGGGAAGGCTTTCAATTTCTCTCCATTGAGTGTGATGTAGGCTGTTGGTTTTGTATATATACTCTTGATTATGTTGAGGATTTTCCCTTCAATTCCTACCTTTGTTGAGAGTTTTTATCAGGAATGGATGTTGGGTTTTGTCAAATGCCTTTTCTGC
>NW_006408685.1:2415054-2416416 GCF_000296735.1 Chrysochloris asiatica | reverse complement strand
AATTGTAGATTTATCTATTTCTTTCTTCAATTCCATTAAGATTTGCTTCATGTATCTTGGTGCTCTTTCATTGGGAGCATAGATGTTTATTATGGTTATGTTTTCTTGTTCAATTAATCCTTTGATCATGAGATAGTGTCCTTCTTTGTCTCTTATGCATGTTTTTATCTTAAAGTCTACTTTGTCGGGGATTAGTATTGCGACTCCTGCTTGTTTAGAGCTGTTGTTGTCTTTGTGTGTAAGGTGTGTCTCTTGGAGGCAGCATATTGATGGATCTTGTTTTTTTATCCATTCTGCCACTCTTTGTCTCTTCACTGGTGCATTCAGTCCATTTACATTCAATGTAATTATTAATAGGTATGAGTTGACTACTGTCATTGTGTTACTTTTTTGGTGGTGTTGTTCGTTCTTTGGTTCTGCTTACCGTCTTGTATTGGGTTTGTGGTTTTTGAGTTGATTCTGGATGGTTTCTTCCTAGCTTCTTTGTTTGGTTGTTCTGTTTGGGAATTCATGTTCATGATCTGTTGTGGTGTATTAACTTTCTTTGGGGTTACCTTGTAGGCTACTAGATTTTCTCTGCATTGAGGATATTCCATTGCAAACTGTAATTTACCTGGCATCTCCACCACCTGTGCTTCTGTGTCTGTGTTTGTCCCTTCTTTGACGTTGATATGTTTATGTCTTTCAGTCGATCTCTGGGTTCCCTTGAGTATGTTGTATTCTCGTTCTGTTCTGGACTCTGCTTTCTGTTGACTGTGTACCAGGTGGTGTTGCCATACCTGTCAATCTCTGTTTGCCATCTGTTCTTGTTGGTTATCCATCCCCAGAACTCCCTTTAGGATGTTTTGTAGTGCTGGGTTGGTTTTGATGAATTCCCACAGATTCTGTTTATCCTGGAATGTTTTGATTGTGCCATCGTATTTGATTGATAGTTTTGTTGGATAGATGATTCTTGGTTGACAGTTTTTTTCTTGCAGGGTTTTGTATATTTCTCCCCATTGCCTTCTTGCCTGCATGGTTTGTTCTGAATAGTCAGCACTTAATCTAATTTGTTTGCCTTTATAAGTTATATTCTTCTTCTCCCTGGCCGCTCTTAGTATTTTTTCATTGTCTTTGGTTTTGAAGAGCTTGATTATGATATGTCTTGGAGATTTTTTTTTGGCGTCTATCCTTTCTGGGGTATGTTTTGCTTCTTGAATGTATATTTTCTCATCTTTAATGATGTTAGGGAAGTTTTCCTCTAGAAGCTCTTCCACTATCTCCTCTGTAGATTTCCTTGATTCTTCTTGTTCTGGAATGCCAATAATTCTTACATTATTTCTCTTCATGTTATCCAGCATGTATCTTAGACTGTCTTCAGAT
>NW_006408685.1:2412366-2413694 GCF_000296735.1 Chrysochloris asiatica | reverse complement strand
GGGGGGGGGGCGGTCAAAGAAAAACAGGAAGATCCCCAACAAGATGGATTGGTTAAGTGGCAATATTGATGGACTCAAGTGTGGCAACAGTAGTAAGGCTGGCCCAGGATCAGGCAGAGTTTCATTCTGCTGTGCATCAGGTCTCTATGAGTCAATACTGACTTGATGGTACCTAACAACAACAACAACAACAATGAGTTGGCACCACTGGAAATTCCAGATTGACTGGCACATGAATAACCAGTTTTCTGAGATCAGGTCCCAATGGGTCTCTGTGCTTATGTCAGTCGGGTCTATGCTGAAGGCAGAGAGGGCAAATAGGATATGAAGATGTGAAAACAAATTATACATCTCCCACACCACATGGCATTCTTGCGCCAAGGTGGTTAATGTGTGTTAACATCAAGGAATCCCTCCTCCTGGGAACAAAGAGAGAGTCTCTCAAAACTAGGTGGGAAAGGGTTTTGCTTTCACATCAATCCAGCTTTGGTGACACTGTATTAGTGACATTTGCCCCTTTTCCCAAAAACAATGAAATATTTTGTGTGCTAACAACAAAGCCTAAAAAAAAAAAAAAGTAAAACAAAATTCTTCATTTTTATCAAACTAGATAAAAAATAGTATTTCAAACAGTACAGTCACCAGAAGCACACAGTTATAAAAAATGCACACACTTTACTTGGCATCCCAAGCACCATCAATTTTCTGTGCCTGCTCTGTTTGGCATCTCCATTTTCTGCAGGGTTATTTCCATCGTTGACAGCATCAGCTTTCCCCTTTTTCCCTTTGGGTACCTTCTCTCCCTTCTTTGCAGGGCATTTTTAGGCTTAGGTTCTGGCTTTGGAGGAGCAGGTTTAGCAGATAACCTTGTGAATCTCCTCTGAGGTTCATCCTTCACCTTGGCTTTATCTCTCTTACCATCCCTCTTATCCTTTCTCTTGGGCGTGGTGGCTTTTTGGCGGGGCACAGGTGCTGAACGCCAGGATGCAGCCACATGCAGGCTTTAGATGATCTGGCGGTCATTCTTGTCTCTTCTTCACACTTCTCCTGTGCCCATTTTTAAATTGGGTTATTTGTCTTTTTCTTGTAGAGGTACTGTAGTTTCCTAGATATTTTAGAAATTAGTCCCTTATCTGATGTGTCATTGCAAAAGATTTTTTCCCATCTGTGGGTTCCCTTTTTACTCTTTTGGTAATGTCTTTTGATGCACATACATTTTTTTTTTTATATATATAAGGTTTTTATTGTGGATTGAGTGAAAGTTTACAGGGCACATCATCAGTTTCACATTCAACAATTCATATAACTTGTTTCATTACATTGATTAT
>NW_006408685.1:2403590-2410302 GCF_000296735.1 Chrysochloris asiatica | reverse complement strand
CTTGTGTGATTGTTCCTGTTCTGGAATGCCAATAATTCTTATGTTATTTCTCTTCATATTATCTAATATGAATCTTAAGCCTTCTTGAGATTTTTTTTTATCCATTTTTGTATTTGTTCTCCTATCTTAGTAGTGTTGAGAGATTTTTCTTCTAGCTCATTAGTTCTAGCTTCTATCTCTTCAATTCTATTCCTTTGCCCTTTCAATGTATTGTCAATTTCTGATATTCTATTATTAATCATTTTGACCTCTTTCTGTAGGTTTTGAATTGTTTCCAATTCTCTATCTATCTTATTTGATTGTTCCTGTAGCACTTTCCTGGCTTCTTCCTTATTTTTCTCAACTGCATTGTGTAGTGTTTTGATACCTTTTATAATCATTTTTAGGAATTCCTTCTCAGGCATTTCCCAAGCCTGTCCATCTTCCTGTATGGAGTGTAGGTCTACTTCCAGCTCATTTGCCTCAGTCACTTTATCTTGTTTCTGGATACATGCTTCTGTTTTTTGGGCATCTTCAGGGGTTATCTGTGGACTTAATACTCAGATGGATATGTATTTTGCTATTTTTTTATGCTTTCTGATTGCCTCCAGGTAGATGTGATCAGGAAATGGGCTTCCCTTTACACTCTTCTTCCTGAGAAATTTCAAGATACCACTGTTGGTGATTTTGATGTAATTTAGGATTTAATTTTTGGCTTATTTACTCTTTTATCTGCTTGTCCTGCTCCATAATCCCCGTTCAGGCACTTTTTCTAGTTGGAAACAGTTCAGGGCCGACTGTGGCCGTTTGGTTTTAATTGGAAACTGTATCTTTAAATTTCGAGGAGATCTGTGTGCATGAGTATTATAACCCGCTGAGGGTGGGGCTGAGGTGCCCACAAGCTTAGGCACCCCTATAGTCACCAGAATGGAGGTGCACAGACAGCAAGGGACCAATGAACAGCTACGAAAAGAAAATAATGTCCACATCTTTATCTCAGCAGCTCTTCTAGGTGTCTGTGGCTGCTCCAATCCTTCCCCCGCATGGTCTCACCCACGATGGCGGCTCCTGGAGCAGATGAGAGTCCCATACTAGAAAGCAATGAGTTTCTTCCTTCTGCCACAAATCCCCCCAGCTGTAAGCCTTCCAACCTTCTAAATATTCCTTTATATATGGTTCAGAGTTCTTGGACCATCTCCTGAGCCTGCTTGGGCAGGTACTCTGTGTTGTTGTTGGTGGAGTTCTTTGTTACACGTCCACCCAATCCGCCATCTTGTTTGTTCTATCACATTTTTTATTTTTAGTATGTACCAATCATCTTTTTTGTCTACATTTTTTCTGTAATTTTCAAAATGTTTGGTAGTCTGTGTATGCCCTGTATTAGAGCCCTCACATTTGTCCCTATTTTTTCATTGGTGATCTTCATAATTTTGGGATTCACATTTAGGTCTTTAATCCATGCTGAGTTTCTTTTTGTATAGGGCATGAGGTAAAGGTCTTGTTTCAATGTTTTGCATATTGCTTTCCAGTTCTTCCAGCACCATCTGTTGATAAGACTGTGTTCTCCCCATTCAATATACTTAGCAACTTTGTCGAAAATCAGTTAATTTCTGGATTCTCAATTCTTTTCCACTAATCAATGTATCTTTCATTGTAACAGTACCAGATTGTTTTGACCACTGTAGCCATGTAGCAAATTTTGAAATCGGGGAGTGAGAGGCCTCCAATCTTGTTGTTTTTAAGCAGTGCTTTGCTTATCCTGGGTTTTTTTCCATAAAAAGTTTGTAATTGCCTTTTCATCCCTTTGAAGAATGTTGTTGGAATCTGGATTGGGATTGCACTATATGTGTAAATTGCTTTGGGCAGTATTGACACTTTCAAAATGTTGAGTATTCCTATAAAGGGACATGGTATGTTTTTCTACTTCTTTAATTCTCTCATGGGTTCTTGTAGTAGTGTTTTCTAATTTTCTTTGTATAGGTCCTTTGTTTCTCTGGTTATATAAATTCCTAAATATTTCATCCTTTGAACAACTATTGTAAATAGTGTTGTTTTCCTAATGTCATTTTCACTGCTGTCATTGTTACTATAGAAGAATCAAACTGATTTTTGTATGTTGATCTTTTACCATGCCACTTTGCTGAATTTTCCAATGATGTATAGTAGCTTTTTAACTGAGTCTTTGTGGTTTTCTATGTGTAGGATCATACCATCTGTAAATAGAGAGAGTTTTATTACCTCTTTGCCAATTTGGATGCCTTGAATTTCCCTATCTTGCCATATAGATCTGGCTAAGACTTCCAAAACAATATTGAATAGGAGTGGTGACAAAGAGCATCCTTATCTGGTTCCTGTTTGCAGAGGGAAGGCTTTCGGTTTCTCTCCATTGACAGTGATGTAGGCTGTTGTTTTTGTATATATGCTCTTGATTATGTAAAGGAATTTCCCTTCAATTGGTACTTTGTTCAGTGTTTTTATCAGGAGTGGATGTTGGATTTTGTCAAATGCCTTTTCTGCATCAATCGATATGATCGTGTGGTTCTTTTCCTTTTTCTTATTTCTATTGTGGATTACATTGATTGCTTTTCTAATGTTGAACCATCCTTGCATCCCTTTTAGGAAACCCACTTGGTCATGATTTATTATTTTCTTGATGTGCTGCTGGATTCTGTTGGCTAGGATTTTGTTGAGAATTTTTGCATCTATGTTCATGAGGGATATTGGTCTATAATTTTCTTTCTTAGTGATGTTCTTCCCTGGTTTTGGTATGAGGGTTATGCTTGCTTCATAAAAAGTACTAGGAAGTTTTCCATCCTCTTCTAAATTCTGGAATAAATTGAGTAGAATTGGTGACAGCATTCCTGAATGGTCAGTAGAACTCACCCGTGAAGCCGTCTGGAGCTGGGCTTCTTTTGGTTGGGAGTTTTTTGATGACCTGAACAGTTTCTTCTTCTATTTCACTGTGTGTAGTTTAGATAGGTCGTGTTGTTCAAAAAAAAAAATGTATTAATCTCTTCTATGTTATCAAATTTGTTAGAGTACATAGTATTCTGTTATTATCATTTTAACTTCATTTGGTTCTGTTGTGACATTGCCCATGTGGTTTCTAATGAGAGTTTTTTGTATCGTCTCCCTCTTTTCTTTTTTTAGTTTTGTCAATGGTTTGTTAATTTTATTAATCCTTTCTAAGAACCATCTTCTTGTCTTGTTGATTCTTTCTATAGTTTTTTGGTTTCCCATCTCATTTATTTTGCTTTTATCTTTATTATTTCTTTTCTTTTGGTGACTGTAGGTTTCCTCTGTTGATCTGTTTCTAATTGTTGGAGATGCTGTGTTAATCTGTTAATTTTCGTTCTTTCCTCTTTTTGGATGTGAGCATTTATCGCAATAAATTGTCCTCTCAGTACCGCTTTCACCATGTCCCAAAATTTTTGTATGTTTTGTTTTCATTCTCTTTTGTTTCTAAGAAATTTGTGAATTCACATTTAATTTCTTCTTTTAGCCAGTTGCTTTTCAGGAGGGTGTTATTCAGTTTCCATGTATTTGACTTTATTTTGTTAGTCTTCTTATTGTTGATTTCTAGTTTTATAGCATTGTTCTTTGAAAAGATGCTTATAAGTATTTTGATGTTTGTAAATTTATGGAGGCTTGTTTTGTGACCTAACACATGGTGAATTATGGAGAATGTTCCATATGCACTGGAGAAGAATGCATATTGTGTTGTTGTTCGGTTGAATGCTCTGTACATATCTATGAGGTGTCAAGTTGGTTGATTGTGTTGTTCAGTTCCTCTGTAACTTTGTCGAGTTTTTTTTTTTTTTTTTGAAAGTGACGCATTAAAATCTCCCACTATAATTGTAGATTTATCTAGTTCTTTCTTCAGTTCTAGAAAGATTTGCTTCATCTATCTTGGTGCTCTTTCATTGAGAGCATAGATATTTATTGTTTATGTCATCTTGCTCAATTGATTGTTTGGTCATGAGATAGTCCTTTATCTATTATGCTGGCTTTTGTCTTTTAAAGTTTACTTTATTGGAGATTAGTATTGTTGCAGTTAGCTTGGTATATTTTTTCTATCCTTTAACTTTTAATCTGTTTCTGTTTTTGTGTATAAGGTGTGTCTCTTACAGGCAGCATAAAGATGGGTCCTATTTTCTTATCCATTCTGTCACTCTCCGTCTCTTCACTGGTGCAGTTAATCCATTGACATTCAATGTAATAATCGATAGGTATGAATTGATTGCTGCCATTATGTTAATTTTTGGTAGTGCTGTTCATTCCTTTGTTCTGCATGCCTTCTTGTGCTAAGTTTGTGTTTTTTGTTACATTTCTTGTTGGTTTCTTCTTAGATTTCATGTTTTCTTGTTCTGCTTGGAAGTGTATTTTCATGGCAAATTGTGAAATACTAACTTTCTTTGGGTTTACCTTACAGTCTATTGACTTTTCTCTCCATTTAAGACAATCTATTGTATCCTGTAATCTACCTGATCTCCTCACCACTTGCATCTCTGTTCCTACATTTTTCTAGTCTTTGAAATTGTTATTATTTTGATCTTGGTTGACCTCCCATCTCCTTTGAATTCATTGTTGTAATTTTGTTCTGTTCTTGACTCTCCTTTCTGTCATCTGAATTTCAGGTGGGGTTGCCATGCTTGTCAATCTATGGTTGCTAACTGTTCTTGTTGGTTTTCAGTCCAAATAACTCCCTTTAGGATGTTTTGAAGTGCTGGATTGGCTCTGAAAAAAATCTCTTAGCTTTTGTTTTTCCTGGAATGTTTTGATTGCACCATCATATTTGATTGACAGTTTTACTGGATAGATGATTCTTGGTTGGCAGTTTTTTTTTGGTTTTTTTTTGGATTTTGTATATGTCTCCCCATTGCCTTCTTGTCTGCATGGTTTCTGCTGACTAGTCAGACCTTAATATGATTTGCTTGCCTTTGTAAGTAACATTTCTCTTTTCCCTGGCTGCTATTAAGATTCTCTCCTTGTCTTTGATTTTCCTTGCATGAAAATTTGAGATAAAACTCGAAAATGTGATCAAATACCTTATGTCTCAGAGGAAAAAATAACACATTATAGACATATTTTAACTACAACTAAAACCAAAGAATCATTTGAACAGTTCTCTTTCTCTCTTTTTTTCTTGCTTTCCTTCCTCTCCCCCTACCAACTTTCATTCTTTCTTTCTCTCCCTCATTCTAAAATGTTCTGAGAATTTGATAATCACAAAGTTACGTACAACATATATCTAGAGACTATTTCATTATTTCCAGTTGCCATATTAATGACATATTAATGCCTAATATAGTGCCGTATAAAATGGAAAGTATAAAGCTTGCTATTATAGGCATTGTTGTTGTGATTTTTAAATTTTGTGGAGTTGGCTCCAACTCATAGCAACCCTGAATAGTTTTTCTAAGGAGCAACTGGTAAATCTGAACTGTTGACTTTCTGTTTTAAACCAAACTTGAGGTCAAGTGCTTATCCCCTAAGGCATCATACCAGGATTCCTTCATAGGCATTACTGAGTTGAAATGGATTGGTGTTGAACATTTTGAATTGGACAATCATATAGTTTACTATACAAGGAATGACAAACTGAAGAGGAATGGTGTCATATTGTTCATCAAAAAGAGCATGACAAGATCTATCTTGAAGTACAGTGCTGTCTGTGATAAGATAATATCCAAATACCTACAATAAGTACAAGATAATACTTCTCTTATTCAAATTTACACACCACCAACTAAAACCTGTGATAATGAATTTGAAGAATTCGACCAACTTCTGAAATATGAAATTGGTCAAACTTGCAATCAATTTGCATTGAAAGCTACTGGAAATTGGAATGTGAATATTGGAAACTTTGGCCTTGGTGGCAGAAATTATGCCAGCGTTCACGTGATAGAATTTTGCAAGAACAATGACTTATTCATTGCAAATGCCTTTTTTCACCATGGAGACTTCATGAGATGGAATATGCAGGAATCAAATTGACTACATCTGTTGGAAGAATATATGGAGTAACATAATATCACCAACCAAAACAAGAGCAGGGGTCAACTGTGAAACAGACCATCAGTTGCTTGTGTTCAAGTTCAGGCTGAAACATAATTCTCAGTAAAATGCTAATATTCTCAAGTATTAATCTCTTAATATACAATATCACTGGATATTTCAATGGCATATTTTAGCTATTTTATTCTTTTCTTATATTTTGTGTTTATGATTATATTTTCCAGATTAAACTTTTGAAAAACTATTCATAGCCTTTTAATATGAGTGTGAAAAAAATGAAAAGTATATGACTTACTTGAAACTGAATCCTATAATAACACATTACCTAGGAGTTGGGCTCAGTTTTGTTTAAGTTCAATGAGGAAGCCTTGGAAGTTGTGTGTTCACTGTTTCCACTTGGTGATTTATTTGTTTATTAAATTTATTTTGGATACCTTTCATTTGCCATTGATCTAAAGTCAGAATAAAAGTAATGATATTCCATGCTTAACTCCATTATTCCTTTTTGCTAACTAAATGTTTCCAGGAAGATTCTGAATTTTTTTCTATAGTAGAGCTCCTTAAAAATATACATTTAAATCACTGGTTCACAAATATCTGAAGTAGAGGTAAAACTAATGAGTTTATTGTTTGTTTGTTTTTAAGGTTTTTATTGTGGATTGAGTGAAAGTTTACAGGGCATATCATCAGTTTTACATTCAACAAATCATAT
>NW_006408685.1:2398648-2402629 GCF_000296735.1 Chrysochloris asiatica | reverse complement strand
GGCTTACAAGTTTTCTCTAGTCATGTTTCCCAACATTCCTTTCTATCCCACTCCAGTGTCTATTTTACAATAGTAGACAAGGGAAACTAATATTCTTAAGGCAGTCAAGGATTTTAGTATTATTTATCCTCTTCAAGCTATACCTAGATAGATCTATCTCTGTATTCCAGAGCCTTGTTGTTCCAAGGTTGAGTATGCATCACTATTTACCTCTGTCCCACTAGGCCATGCAAACTTGTCTAAGTGTTCCCCTATCTATCTTGTTCTTCTGCCTCCACCCGCTTCTTGGATTGCCCTCCCCAACACCCAAAGTAAACCACCCACCCAAACCCCATTGTGGTTACTTTATATTCCATTAGTTCTTCCCTCCACTTAAGATAGTCTATTTTATCCAGTAATCTACCTGATCTTCCCACCACCTGGATCTCTGTTCCTCTGTGTTTGCCTTCTTTCACAATGTAATTGTTTTGATCATAGACTGACCTCCCAGAACCTCTGTTCTTATAATTCTATTCTATTCTTGACTCTCCCATTTGTCGACTGAGTTCAGGTTGATGCTGCCAAGTACGTCATTCTGTATTTGTCTGTTCTTGTTGGTTCTCTGTCCACAGAACTTCCTTTAGGATGTTTTTCATAGCAGGGTTGGCTTTGGCAAAATCCCTTAGCTTCTGTTTATCCTGGAATGTTTTGATTACACCATCCTATTTGATTGACAGCTTTGCTGGGTAGAGTATTCTTGGGTGGCAGTTTTTGTTTGCTGACTAGTCAGACCTTAATATGATTTGCTTGCCTTTGTATGTTACATTTCTCTTTTCCCTAGCTGCTTTCAAGATTCTGTCATCTTTGATTTTGGAGAGCTTGATTATTATATGTCTTGGTGATTGTCTTTTAGGGTCTATCCATCCTGGGGTTCGTTGAGCTTCTTGAATGCTTGTCTTTTCACTTTTCAGGATCTTAGGAAATTTTTCTTCCAGAAGCTCTTCAACTGTCTCCTCTGTGGACTTCTGTGATTGTTCCTGTTCTGGAATGCCAATAATTCCTATGTTATTTCTCTTCATGTTATCCAACATGAATCTTAGGCCTTCTTTAGATTTTTTAAATCATTTTTTGTGTTTGTTCTTCTATCTTCGTAGTGTTGAAAGATTTTTCTTCTAGCTCACTAGTTCTGGCTTCTATCTCTTCAATTCTACTCCTTTGTCCTTCCAGTGTATTGTCCATTTCTGATATTCTATTATTAATCGTTTGAACCTTTTTCTGTAGGTTTTGAATTATTTCCAGTGCTGTATTTACTTTATTTAATTGTTCCTGTAGCACTTTCCTGACTTCTTCCTTATTTTTCTCAACTGCATTGTATAATGTTTTGATACATTTTATCATCGTTTTTCTGAATTCCTTCTCTGGCATTTCCAAAGTCTGTCCATCTTCCAGTAAGCAGTGTAGTTCTACTTCCAGCTCATTTGCCTCAGTCACTTTATCTCATTTCTGGACAAATGCTTCTGTTTTTTTTTGGGCATCATCAGGGGTTATCTGTGGACTTAATACTTAGATGGGTATGTATTTTGGTATTTTTTATGCTTTCAGATTACCTCCAGGTAGATGTGACCAGGAAATGGGCTTCCCTTTTCACTCTTCTTCTTGAGAAATTTCAAGATGCCACTGTTGGTCATTGTGACGTACTTAGGATTTAATTTTCTGCCTATTTCCTTTTTTGTCTTCTTGTCACACTTCACAATCCCCGTTTAGGCTTTTTTTTTTTTTTTTTTTTTCTAGTTGGAAACAGTTCAGGGCTGACTGTGGCCGTTTGGTTTTAATTGGAAACTGTCTCTTTAAATTTCGAGGAGATTTGTGTGCATGTGTAGGAGAACTCTCTGAAGGTGGGGCTGGGGTATCCACCAGCTCAGGCACCCCTATAGTCACCAGAATGGAGGTGCACAGACAGCAAGGGACCAATGAACAGATACCAAAATAAAAGAATGTCCACACCTGTATCTCTGTGGTTCTGCCAGGTGTTTGTGGCTGCTCCAATTCTTCTCCTGCTTGGTCTCACCCATGATGGCAGCTCCTGGAGTAGCTGAGCGTCCCAAACTAGAAAGCAATGGATTTCTGGCTTCTGCAAAAAATTCCCCCAACTGTAAGCCTTCCAACCTTATAAATATTCCTTTATATGTGTCTTAGATTTCTGGGACCATCCCTTGAGCCTGCTTGGTTGCGTATTCTGTGTTGTTGCTGATGGAGCTCCTTACTGCACTTCCACCCAATCCACCATCTTGTTTGTTCTAAAACTAATGTTTTTGTTCATAAGGAGAGTTGTTAAAGTTTCCATTTTATGTTTGCTTTCAAACAATAGTTCAAATTAATATTAATGCTAGAGTATGAAAGTGTTCCAGTGAGAAGATAACGTTATCTCAGCAGTATCACTGCTTTGTTCTTTGTTTAAACTCTTTTTAAAGTAGCTCGCTGTTTGAATGACAACCTTGTCAAAGAGTGAATGAAAACTGACATCATAATATTTGAAATTCAGCGTTTACAAAACTTGAAACCCAAGTATTTTCCTGACTCTGCTTCTTTGTGGATGACTGCATTATACATCATTTTAAAATAAATTTGTACCATTAAACTTGGTGTTTTATATCTTCTGATTTCCAAAATCCCATTCCCCTACTGAGACACATAGTTTGGGTATGTTCCTATTAGCAAACATGACTGAAAATTTTTGCTACAGGAAATCTCAGAAACCAAAACATAATCACCCTAGCACCTATTCTTTTACAGAACAAGTGTTTTGTTTCATTTCTTTGTAAAAAAATTGTTATATTAGATCAATCTACAACATGCCAGTCATTGTGCTATATAGTTAATTGTTAAGAGCTCAGCATGCAGAGTCAAACAGAACTGGTTTTATTTCTGAGGTTTGATAATTATTCTCTCTGTGTTTGGCAAAATTGCCTTTAGTCTCTAAAAGAATGTTTCCACAGCTAGAAAATGGGGCAATGATTGTATCTGCCGTCATTGTTCCCAAAAACTTCATTTGCTTGTACCCATAATCAATGCTCATGGAAGCAGCAGTAAAGAAATTAAGTGACTTACTGCAATAGGCAAAACTGCTTCAAAATATGCCTTTGAAGAGCACAGATGTCATTTTGAGGACTAAGGTGCCTCTGACCCAAGTCATGATCATTTTAATCCATTTATATGTATATGAAAGTTGTACAGTGAATAAGGAAGACCATAGAAGAATCGATGCATTTGAGTTATGGTGCTGGAGAAAAATACTGAAAGTACCATGGACTACCAGAATAAAAAATTTGAGATGAGATTTTATCTCTTGTACATCAGCCATATTATCAAGAGAGATCAATCCCTGGAGAAGGACATTGTGCTTGGAAAAGTCAAGGGTGCGTGAAAAAGAGGTAAACCTCAACAAAATGGACTGAAACAGTAGCAGCAATGATGTACTCAAGCATAACAATTGTGGGTGTGGCACAGAACTGGAATTGTTTCTTTCTTTCTGGCATAGCTTTGCTGTGAGTAGTATCTGATTCAATGGCACCTAACAACTTCTTTCTTGTTGTTAAATGCCATCAAATTGGTTTTTATTCATAGCGACCCTATATAGGGTTTCTGAGGATGTAAGTCTTGTCTTTTTCTCAAGGAGCAGCTGGTGTGCTCGAACTACGAAACTTGAAGCTAGAAGTGCAGTACATATTATCATACAGAGCTACTGAGCTCCTCTATCTTATGTAGATTAAATGATGAGAATTTAATGAGATAAAAAATGTACATGACACTGTGTAATTATTACTATTATTATATTGCTTAGTACAATATGTCACCAGAAAACAACCAAGATTGTTTGAAATCTGAATTAGTAGAATAAACAACTATTTGTTTAAAGACATTTGATAGTACTGCTAACAAATTTTGGTCTACATACTCTTATTTTACAAATGTAATTTATTTATTTATGTGTGTATGTGTATA
>NW_006408685.1:2395901-2398548 GCF_000296735.1 Chrysochloris asiatica | reverse complement strand
TATTAAAATACATCTTTCCTGAAAGGGAAAAAAACACACAAAACTTTAGTAGAATAAAGCATTGAAAATTATTTTGTTTATAGACTCATATATGGCATAAACATTTGAGTATATATTGCATTTGGAGTCCTGATGTGGCACTGTAGGATAAGCATTTGACTGCAAAGTCTGTTTGTACCACAGGGTCGGTGGTTCAAACTCATCAGCTGCTCCTTGGAAGCAATATACACAATCACTATGAGTCAGAACCGACTTGACTCCACTTAAAACCAACAACAGTATATTGTATATGCTTGAGGCTTGGATATCAGAAATTTGATTTTGACCAAGTTAATTAGCATATAATTGTTTAATTTCTGTCAAATTATTTTTCAATATGATGATTTGATTAGATGACATATTTACGATTTAAATTTGCAATCCAATGTATCTATTTGTAAATATCTACATGGAATCCTTGTGTGGCTCTGTGGGTTAATGTGCTGGACCACAAGATCAGTTTGAATCGCAAGGTCAGAGGCTCAAACCCACAAACCACTCCTTGGAAACCTTATACAGGACAATATGGTTTGGAACTGAAGTGAGGACCCTTACCAACAAAGCAACAGCACATGGTAATAATGAGAACAATATCTAAGCAGTCATTTTCTTCAATATCAATATTCTTTGTGTGTATCTATTTAATGTTTGAACACTTTCTTACTGGTGGCATGGGTAAACATCAGTGAAATTCATTGGACTTAAATATCATACTCACCACCTTAGTATCAGCATCAGATTTTTAAATTTTCCTTTTTTCCTTCGAGTTATGCCCATTTGTTTCTGTATGATTTAACCATATTTTTCATCATTATAGAAATTGTCTAAATTAGGCATCTAAAAATAATTAGCTTCCACTTTGAATATAATATAATATTTCACTTAATAACTCAAGTTTAGAAAAAAACTGTTATTTTATCCTAACAACCTGTGGTTGAAAATGGAAAGAACTCCTACAGAAATAGCAATTTACATATTCTCATTGTGTGGTGCTTTTAGCTCAGGAAATGTCTTTTAAAAAGGTAAGTTATTGACTCCCAATTTTAAAGTAGGAAACTCCCTTTATTTTTTCATTTCATCTGTTTAAATTATATTTTTGTTGCCTTCCGTAGTTTGTTCTTGTCATTAATATTTTCATAAAATTATGTTTGAGAGGTTCTTTTAATGTTCAGATAGACTGAAGTGCACATTTTGCTGTTAAAAATCAACCTACTTAAGGCTGAACTAATGTTTAACACTCACAGCTATTTGAAATACTTCACTGCCCAGTTTAATAGTGCTGCCAAGGGCAATGATCAAATTACTCACTATTATATTTGGTTTACTATGCTGGGAATGACAAATTGAAGAGGAATGGTGTTGCATTCATCATCAAAAAGAGTATATTGTGATCTGTCATGCGGTACAATACTGTCTGATAGGATAATTTTCATATTAATACCAGTATTATTCTAATTTGTGCACCAACCACTAAATCCAGTGAGGATTGAATAGAAGAATTATACCAGTGTATTCAATCTGAAATTAATCAAACATGCAATCAAGATATATTGACAACCACTGACAGCTGGAATGCAAAGGTTGGAAACAAAGAGGAAGGATCAATAGTTGTATAATATGACCTTGATGACAGAAATGATGCTGGAAATCGCAAGATAGAATTCTGCAAAACCAAAAATTTGTTCATTTCAAATACTTTTTTTTAAAAAACAGTATGAGATGAATATACAATGGACCTCACCAGATGGAATACACAGAAACCAAATTGATGACATCTGTGGAAAGAGTTGGTGGAAAAGGACCATATCATCAGCCAAAATAAGGCCAGGGGGAGATTGTGTGTAACAGACCATCAATTTCTCATAGTCAAATTCATAATGAAGCTAAAGAAAATGAAAACAAGTCTATGAGACCCAAACATGACCTTGAATATATCCCACCTGAATTTAGAGACCACCTGAAGAACAGGTTTGATACATTACACACTAAAGACTGAAGACCAGAAGAGTTGTGGGATGACATCAAGAACATCGTACAGGAAGAAAGAAAAAAGTCATCAAGAAGACAAGAAAGAAGGAAAAGATCAAAATGGATGTAGATAGATAGATGATAGATAGATAGACAGATAGATAGATAGATAGATAGATAGATAGATAGATAGATAGATAGATAGATAGATAGATATTGAGTCCTGGTGTGGCAATGTGAGCTAATGCATCAGACTGCAAAATCATTTGAACTGCAAAGCCAGTGGTTCAAGCTCACAAGCTGCTCCTTGGAAACCCTCTACAGGGTCGCTATGGGTCAGAATCAACTCGATGGCATTTAACAATAGCAACAACAACACACACACATATATCCTTCACTCTTCTGTCCTGTGGTGGCTTGTAGGTTGCTGTGAAACTGGAAGCTATGTTGCCATAATTTTGAATTCAAGCAAGATCATCCATGGAGGAATGATTGCAATGGAGCTTCCTTATTAAGACAGACTTGTAGGAGAATTAATACTCTCCTTGAAGTTGTCAAGGACTTCATTCTTCTTGGATCAACTATCAACACTTGCGGAAGTAGCAGTCAAGAGATCAGACGACGTATTGCACTGGGCAAA
>NW_006408685.1:2389474-2391046 GCF_000296735.1 Chrysochloris asiatica | reverse complement strand
TCTCTCATACTTTGGACATATTGTCCGGAGGAAACAGTCGCTGGAAAAGGATGTCATGCTGGGTAAGGTGGAGGGTCAGAGAAAAAGAGGAAGACCCCTAACAAGATGTATTGGCCACGTGGCATCATTGATGGACTCAAGTGTGGCAGCAGTAGTGAGGTTGGCCCAGGATCAGACATTGTTTCATTCTGCTGTGCATGGGGTCACTATGATTCGGTTCTTACTCGATGGCACCTGACAGCAACAACAACAATGGTTTCTATACATGTGGTCCTTGCTAGATGAAATACATGAAAATAAAATCTACTACATCTATGGAAAGAGATGATGTAGAAACTGAAGAAGCAAATGTTGTAACAGAAAAAGAAGATAATGTATGGTTTAAAATCAGGAAAGGTGTGCATCAGTGTTGTATCCTTTCACCATACTTACTTAAACTGTATGCTGAATAAATAATCCAAGAAGCTTGACTATATGATGGAGAATGCATTATTTGTATTGGAGAAAGGCTAATTAACATCCTGACATATGCAGATGACATGACCTTGCTTGTAAGCTTTAAAGACTTGAAGCACTTACCGCTGAAGGCCAAAGACTGTATCCTTCAGTTTGTATACACCTTAACATGAAGAAAACAAAAATCTTCACAATTAAATCAATAAACAACATCATGATAAATGGAGAAAATATTGATGCTGTCATGGTTTTCATTTCACTTGGATCCACAATCAAAGTCTAGGGAAGCAGCTGTCAAAAAATCAAATGAGGTATTTTATTGGGTAAATATACTGGAAAATACCTCTTTCAAGTGATAAAAATATATATCATATTGAGGACCAATTTATGCCTGATCTAAGCCAAATATTTTCAATTGCCTCATACTCATGTGAATTCTGGGTAGTATAGTAGACTGAAGTAGACTTGAAACACTTTAATTATGGTGTTTTCAAGGAATATTGAACATAGCATTACTACCAGAAGAACAAACAAATCTGTTTTTGAAGCAGTACAGCAGAAATGCTCCCTTGGATATATTACCAGGAGTAAATAGTTTCTGGAAAAGGACATTTTTCTTGGTAAAATAGAGGGTTAGCAAAAAAGAGGAAGTCCCTCAATAGATCAATTGGCACAGTGGATTCAACAATGTGCTCAAACATATCGATGACTATGAGGATGTGATAGGATTGGGCAGTGTTGTATATAAGGTTAGTATTGTTGTTGTTAAGTGCCACTGAGTCAGTTCTGACCCATTACTACTTTGCAAAGGGTTTCTAAGGAATGACTGGTGAGCTTGAACCACCAACCTTGCAGTTCAAACCAACTTTGCAGTCTAGCACATTAACCCACAGCACCACAAGTTGGTATCGATCCTAAAGCACTGAAGTACAATAGCAATAGCAACATGTATGAGGAGGCTTCTAAAAGTTCATCAAAAATTGAAAGATAATGCAAACTTTTTGGTGTCCCCTCTTATATGTACTTGAATAAACACGCATATGTATATTTACACACAAACACACATATATATATACATACACACACAAACACACATATATAATATATATATATATA
>NW_006408685.1:2378433-2389374 GCF_000296735.1 Chrysochloris asiatica | reverse complement strand
ATAGGAGAACAACGGTTTTACATTTATCCTATCTTATTTCATTTCATTGTAATGATTACAATTCCCTCCATGCATCATCAAATAACTAGAGGGTCACCCCACAGGCCTGCTGCCTGCCCATCAGCACACAGCCCCTCTCCCTCTCTCAGTCCACTGTCCCCAGCCACTCCATCTATCCATGTAATCGTCTCTGTCTCCATCCCTGGCATCACTGCCTTTCTGGGTAGGATCCCACTCTGCGTTCTTCTCTCTTGATGGTCCCAGGGACCTCCGCTCCTGCGCTGCAAAATCAATCACTCCCCTCCTTTTCTCAGAAAACATCTACTTCTACATTTCCAACCCTCAGTCAGTAATCAGACAGTCAGTCCTGATGGAAATTATTCACTATTGTACCACAAGAGTCTCCATTTCCTTTTGCCATCCCGGTCCCAACAGATTGGAAATCATTCAGTGGAGGTTCTACGTACCTCTGCCCCATATGGAATAAGGTTCCCTCCTGAAAACTTGTAAGCCAGTCACTTCTTGCCTTTATAGCTCCCCTCCCCCCATTTTGGGTAGCCAATGTCTAATTTGCCCATCCCTGTCAACCCTGTGTACAGAGGTGGTGGGAGTGATCCTTGCTATAAAGATTTGTTCCCTTTTTTGAACTAGTACATCCATAAGTATACTTTTATTTTTCTTCTCTCTTCTTTCTTCTTCTAGTGGAGTTCTGATCATACAGCCATTGAAGCCAGGTCAAGTGGGTACTATTTACAAGTATGGTTGTTCTTGTGCATCTCCCCTCACTTCATATCAGCTGGACACTTCACTCTCCACTCTAGTCTGCTGTGGCCATGTCACTGCTTCTTAGCCCAGTAGTCTCCGGATCTTGCTGTACTGCTGACCATCCAGGTCACCACCCTGGTTCACAGGAGTCTATTGAATGTGGTTGGACTTTAATCCCAACTCATTGCTGTTATTTCCCCTTCTTCCCCTTGTCGGTGATCAATGTGGTCACCAGCCAGACCACATGCCTGCTCGTGTATTCCACTTAAGTATTAGTCCTGGAATGGAGTTTGCTCTGAGGGGACCCGACCACTTGCCTTGATGGCTCCCCGGCAAACAGCTTACTTGTTCTTGTAGTAATCAGACTGCCATAATTTTTTCAAATTTTTCCTGCTTGTCTTTCTTCACGAAGTATCTTCTGTTCTTCTAGCTGCTCTAGGCTGCTCTATTCATCCTTTCTAGTGGAAATTTCCCACCTCAGACGATTGTGGATGTGGTTCTAGTTTCCACCTATGGTCTTATGCAATGCAAAAGCTCCACAGAAGTTCTCTTTCACTGGGCAACTTCTAGCCCCCTTTAAGGTATTCCAATCAGTTATAGGCTGAAGACTGACTTACAAGCTTTCTATTGTGATGTTTCTGGCTATAGCCGCCTCCCCCCACACACACATTGTCTATTTCACAAAGGTAGGAAAGGGGAAACTAAATTCAAAAGACAGTCAAGCATCTTTACATTATTCCCCTCTTTTACCGATTGAAACCATGCCTCAATCCCTGTATTCTGAAGCCTTGTTTTCCAAGGTTGTGCATACATCATCATTTACCTCTATCCCATTTAGCCCATGAGAACCTGTCTAACTGTTCTGACATCCAATTTGTTCTTCCATTCCTCTCCCGCTTTTTGTGTATTGCCCAACCTCCCTCCAGCACCCAAGCTATCCTGTGTCTATTCCCTACCCTGTATTCTATTTTCCCCTCCCTCCCTCCCTCCCCTCCTCTCATTCTATATATCCCGGTGATCAGCAATTATATATATAATTTGTTTTTCCCCTTTTAGGGTAGGTTCTTTTTTTTTTTTAAGTCTTTTACTATAATGGTTTTATGCAGCATTTCTCCTTTTGTGACTAACTAATTTCACTCAACATACTGTCCTCAAGATTCATCCACGTTACGCGGTGGCTGTTCTTCAAGGTAGCATAGTGTTCCATTGTGTGTATGTACCACAATTTGTTTATCCATTCTTCAACTGATGGGCATTTAGGCTATGTCCATCTTTTTACTATTGTAAATAGTGCTGCTGTGAACATTGGTGTGCCTATATCTACTCTTGTTATGACTCCTATTTCTTGTAGGTAAATACCAAGTAGAGAAATTGCTGGATCATAAGGTATTTCTATTTCCAACCTTCTGAGGAAGTGCCATATTGTTTTCCAGAGTGTTTGACCATTTTGCAATCCCACCAAAAATGTAGTAGAGTCCCTCTCTCTCCACATCCTCGCCAGCACTTGTTGTCCTCTACTTTTTTGATCTTTGCTGTTATTGATGCTGTGAGATGATATCTCATTGTTAATTTGATTTCCATCTCTCTGATGGCTAATGATCATGAACATTTCTTCATATGTTTGTTGGCTGCCCTGATCTCCTCTTTGGTAAAGTGTCTGTTCATGTTCTGCACCCATTTTCAAATTGGTTTATTTGTCTTTTTCTTGTAGAGATGTTGTAGTTTCCTATATATTTTAGAAATGAGTCCCTTATCTGTAGTGTCATTGCAAAATATTTTTTTCCCATTCTGTGGGTTCCCTTTTTACTCTTTTGGTGAAGTCTTTTGATGCACATAAGTTTTAAATTTTTAGTATGTCCCAATCATCTATTTTGTCAACTTTTGTTTGTGCAATTTTCAAAACATTTGGTAGTCTGTGTGTGCCCTGGATTAGAGCCCTCGCATTTGTCCCTATTTCTTCAGTGATGACCTTCATAATTTGGGGATTCAAATTTAGGTTTTTAATCAATGCTGAGTTTGTTTTAGTATAGGGCATGAGGTAAAGATCTTGTTTCAGTCTTTTGCATATTGCTTTCCAGTTCTGCCAGCACCATCTGTTGAAAAGACTGTCTCTTCCCCATGCAATATACCTAGACACTTTGTCTAAAATCAGTTGACTGTATGTGGATGGGTTAATTTCTGGATTTCAATACGGTTCCACTAATCAATGTATCTTTCATTTTACCAGTACCAGGCTGTTTTGACCAGTGTAGCCATGTAGCAAAATTTGAAATTGGGGAATGAGAGTCCTCTAACTTTGTTCTTCTTCTTAAGCTGTGCTTTGCTTATCCTGGGTCTGTTTCCTTTCCATATAAGTTTGTAACTGTCTTTTCCATCTCGTTGAAGAATGTTGTTGGAATCTGGATTGGGATTGCATTATATGTGTAAATTGCTTTGGGCAGTATTAACATTTTCATGATGTTGAGTTTTCCTATCCAGGAACATGGTATGTTCTTCTACTTCTGTAAGTCTCTTTTGGTTTCTTGTAGTAGTGTTTTCTAATTTTCTTTGTATAGGTCCTTTGTTTCTCTGGTTACGTTAATTCCTAAATATTTCATCCTTTGAGTGGCTATTATAAAAGATATTGCTTTCCTTACGTCCTTTTCAGTGCTTTCATTGTTTCTATAGAGCAATTCAACTAATATTTGTATGTTGATCTTATACTCTGCCACTTTGCTGAATCTTCCCATGATCTGTAGTAGTTTTTTTGGTTTTTTTTTTAACTGAGTCTTTCGGGTTTTCTATATATACAATCATATAGCCTGCAAATAGAGAGTTTTATTTCTACTCTGCCAATTTGGATGCCTTTAATTTTCCCTATCTTGCCTTATAGCTCTGGCTTAGACTTCCAGCACAATATTGAAAGGGCGTCCTTATCTGGTTCTGGTTCATAGAGGGAAGGCTTTCAGTTTCTCTCCTTTTGCAGTAATGTAGGCTGTTGGTTTGTATATATGCTCTTAATTATATTGAGGAATTTCCCTTCAATTCTTCATTTGTTGAGTGATTTTATCAGGGATGGATGTTGGATTTTGTCAAATGCCTTTTCTGCATCTATCGGTATGATCATATAGTTCTTTTCCTTTTTCTTATTTATATAGTGGATTACATTGATTGTTTTCCTAATGTTGAACTATACTTGCATCCCTTTTATGAAACCTACTTGGTCATAATGTATATTTTTTTTGATGTTTTGCTGGATTCTCTTGGCTAGGATTTTGTTGAGAATTTTTGTGTCTATGTCTATGAAGGTATTGTTCTATAATGTTCTTTCTTTGTGATGTCCTTTCCTAGTTTTGTTATGAGGGTTATGCTTGCTTCATAAATAGTATTAATAAGTTTTCCATCCTTTTCTATATTCTGGAATAATTTGAGTAGAATTGGTGATATCTCTTCCTTGAATGTTTGGTAGAACTCACCTGTGAAGCCATCTGGGCTTGGACTTCTTTTGGTTGGGAGTTTTTTGATGACCTGATCTATTTCTTCTTTTATTATGGGTCTGTTCAAGTTTTCTACTTCACTCTTTGTAAGTTTAGGTAGGTCCTGTTTTTCTAAAAATGTATCTCTTCTAAGTTTTCAAATTCATTGTAATCTGTTATTATCCTTTTTATTTCATTTGGTTCCATTGTGACATCGCCCAATGATTTTTAATGCGAGTCATTTGTTTCTTCTCCCTCTTTTCTTTCGTTAGTTTTGCCAGTGGTTTGTCAATTGTTTTAATCCTTTCCAAGAACCAGCTTCTTGTCCTGTTGATTCTTTCTGCAGTTTTTCTGTTTTCAATCTCATTTATTTATGCACTTATCTTTATTAGTTCTTTTCTCTTCGTGACTTTAAGTTCCCTCTGCTAGTCGTTTTCTAATTGTTGGAGATGCTGTGTTAATGTGTTGATTCTGGTTCTCTCCTCTTTTTGGATGTGTGCCTTTATCACAATACATTGTCCTCCCAGCACTACTTTTGCCATGCCCCAAAGATTTTGGTATGTTTTGTTTTCATTCTCGTTTGTTTTTAGGAACTTTGTGAATTCATGTTTAATTTCTTCTTTTACCCAGTCGCTTTTCAGAAGGGTGTTATTCAGTTTCCATTTATCTGAATTTATTTCCTTAGTCTTCTTATTGTTGATATCTAGTTTTATAGCATTGAAAAGATGCTTTATAGGTCTGAAAAGATGCTTTGTGGTAATTTGAAATTTGTAAATTTATGGAGGCTTGCTTTGTGACCTAACCATGGTCAATTATAGAGAATGTTCCATGTGCACTTGAGAAAAATGTATATTGTGCTGTTTTGGGTTGAATGCTCTGTAGACATCTATGAGGTCAAGTTGATTGATTGTGTTGTTTAGTTCCTCTGTAACTTTTTGTTGAGTTTCTTTTTGGTTGTTCTATCCCTTTCTGAAAGTGGCATACTAAAATCTCCCACTATGACTGTAGATTTATCTATTTCTTTCTTCAATTCTAGTAGGGTTTGCTTCATACATCTTGGTGCTCTTTCATTGGATGTGTAGATATTTATTTTGGTTATATTGTCTTGCTCTATTGATCCTTTGATCATGAGATAGTGTCCTTTTTCTTGTATGCTGGTTTTATTCTTAAAGTTTACTTTATTGGAGATTAGTATTGTCACTTCTGCTTGTTTATTATTGCAGTTAGCTTGGTATTTTTTTTCCCCATTCTTTAACTTTTAGTCTGTTTTTGTCTTTGTGAGTAAGTTGTGTCTCTTGCAGGCAGCATATTGAAGGGTCTTGTTTTCTTATCCATTCTGCCACTCTCTGTCTCTTCGCTGGTGCATTTAATCCATTGACATTCAATGTAATAATCAATAGGTATGAATTGATTGCTGCCATTATGTTAATTTTTGGTAGTGCTGTTCATTCCTTTGTTCTGCATGCCTTCTTGTGTTCTGCATGCATTTCTTGTCAGTTTCTTCTTAGTTTCATGTCTGCTTGTTCTGCTTGGAAGTTCATTTTCATGGTAAGTTGTGAAGTATTAACTTTCTTTGGTTTATCTTATAGTCTATTAACGTTTCTCTCCATTTAAGGCAATCTATTGTATCCTGTAATCTACCTGACCTCCTCACCCCTGCATCTCTGGTCCTACATTTTTCCATTCTTTGACATTGTTATTATTTTGATCTTCAGTTGACCTCCCAGCTCCTTTGAATTTATTTCTGTAATTTTGTTCTGTTCTGGACTCTGATATACATTGTCTGAGTTACAGGTGGTATTGCCACACCTGTCAATCTATGATTGTTGTCTGTTCTTGTTGGTTTTCAGTTCAAAGAACTCCCTTTAGGATGTTTTGAGGTGCTGGATTCGCTTTGACAAAATCTCTAAGCTTATGTTTATCCTGAAATACTTTGATTACATCATTGTATTTGATTGACAGTTTTGCTGGATAGATGATTCTTGGTTGGCAGTTTTTTTGTTTTGTTTTGTTTTCTTTTAGAATTTTGTATATGTCTCCACATTGCCTCCTTGCCTGCATGGTTTATGCTGAATAATCAGAAATTAATCTGATTTGCTTGCCTTTGTAACTAGCTTTTCTCTTTTTCCTGGCTGCTTTTAGTATTCTTTCCTTGTCTTTGATTTTGGAGAGCTTGATTATGCTGTGTCTTGGTGATATTCTTTTGGGGTTTATTCTTCATTGGGTATGTTTGGCTTCTTAAATGTTTATCTTCTCATCTTTCAAAATGTTAAGAAATTTTTATTTCAGAAGCTTTCCTCTGTGAACTTTTCTGATACTTCCTGTACTGGAATGCCAATAATTCTTAAGTTGTTCTCCTTCATGTTATCTAGCAATAATCTTAGACTCCCTTCAGATTTTTTTAAATCCTTTGTTCTGCTTGCTCTTCTATCTTAACAGTATTGAGAGATTTGTCTTCCAGTTTGCTGGTTCTGCCTTCCATCTCTTCAATTCTACTCCTTTCCCCTTTCAGTGTATTGTCCATTTCTGAGATTTTATTATTAATCATTTGGACCTCTTTTAGCAGATTTTGAATTGTTTCTGATGTTGTATTGATCTTGCTTGATTGCTATTGTAGTACTTTCCTGACTTCTTCCTTGTTTTTCTCCATCCCTTTTTGGAGCATTGAATTTGTTTCCAAGTCATTCTTCTGAATTCCTTCTCAGGCAAATCCAAAACCTGCTCTTTCTCTTATGGAAAGTGTTTTCTGTCTCTAGCTCATTTGTCTCAGTTACTCTTTTCTGGTTTTGGACATGTTTTGAGATCTTTTTGGTTTTTGTTTGTCATTTCCAGGACTTATGTGGGTTTTAAATGCTTAAATGGATGTTTTTTGCTGCATTATTAAGCTTACTGGGTGTGTCCTGGTGGGTATGATCAGAAGATAAGCTTCCCTTTTCGCATGTAATGCTTAGCTGCTGTTATTGGCTCTTGTCTCAATGGTGGAATATTATGGTGTATGTTTGTAGCTTGGCTACATGGCCACGATTGCTGACTCTTCTTGGGTAATGTTGGGAGGAAAAGCTCAGACCTACAGGTAAAATGTGTGATCAAAAGGACCCAAAGCAGAAACAATATAAAAGCAGAGAAAACCCACCACTCTGAAGCAAAAATAAAGCTGACTGGCCCATCACCTTGCTACACAGTCAGTGTGTGTGCACCGTAGAAGCCTCTAGTTGTGGGTGGAGGTGTACACTTGCTTAGGCCCCTCTTCTAGTCACCACCATAGAAGTACACAGATATATATTGAAAAGTTAATGGGAGAAAGATTGTCTACTATTTTTGTCTCTGAAGGTCAGTTAGGTATCTGTGTGTGCACACTGTAATTCTTGAAATAGTTGCATCATTTTATATCTGGGTTTTACAGATTGTTCATATGGTTTGTCTGTCAAGCCTCATTTTTTTCTTGCTGGATAGGCAGGAATAAAGGGTCCCACACAAGTTAACTTTAGGGCTGGGACCCACAGGCAGAAGTCACAAGCAGCAGCCAAAGAATTTGCTCTTGGACTGATGGGGCTCTTTCTCTCTGTGCCATGGGGAAGCTGTGGTGTCAACATTGAACTTTTTGGGGGTGTGCACCCACCCACCTGGAAGCATCCAGGCTAGGTAAAGAAGGCATGATTGGGAAGGGAAAGAAAGAATGTGTAGAACCCCCCCCACCTCCTTTTGCAAATGTCACTGTGCCACTTTTAGTGCAGGTTCACTGCACAGGTCTTTCTGTAGCTCTGCTCTCTGACCTCAACCAGGGCAGATTCCTAAATTGCAATATTTTCCTTTATACCATGATTTTTCCATGGTGGTTTCAGGAAACTGATGCCCTGAACCTTATGTTAAATCCAGAGTTCTAGTGCTGTTCCATTAAAGCAGCTTCTCTGGGTTTTCAGCCCCTCCCCCATGGAGTCTGTCCTACCTGAAGTAGGATATTGACATTTGTGTGTTCCATTTCAGATGTCTAATAAATTTTGGATAAAACTAAAGAATAGAAGAACAATGTTTACTTGTGCTTTATTGGCTATGCATAGGCATTCAACTGTACAGATATTAGCAAACTCTGGATAACATTATGAAGAACGGGTATTATATTCCAGAACACTTAAATATGCTCATGAGAAGCCTGCACATAGATCAAGAGCCAGTCTTTCATACAGAACAAGGGAATATTGAATGGTTTAAAATCTGGAAAGGTGTGTGCAAGGGTGATATATCTCGTCAACATTTGCACCAGGGTGATAACTTCTTAACATATTTATTCAATCTGTTTGCAGAACAGATAATCTGAGAAGATCCATGGCATGAGGATTGGATATGACTAATTAACAACCATGATATTCAGATGACATAGCCTTGCTTATTAAAAGTAAAGAAGATTAAAATACTTACTAATGAAATTTTCACTTCAATGTAAGGAAAGCAAAAATCCTCACAACCAATAAATTGTATCATGATAAATGGAGAAAAAAATTCACTTTACTTGGATCCATAATTAGCACTCATGGATGCAGCAGTCAATAAAACAAAAGTATATTGCATTAGGCAAATCTAATTCAAAAGAATTCTTTAAAGTATTAATGAACAAAAATGTAAGTTTTAAGGCTAGGGTGCTCCTGACCAAAGCCATGATATTTTCAATCCTCTCATATGCATGTGAAAGTTGAACAATGAGTAAGGAAGATCATAGAAGATTCGGTGCATTTGAATTATGGTACTGGAAAAGAATACTGAAAGTAACAAACTACCAAAATAACAAACAAATCTGCCTTGGAAGAAGTACAGCCAGGATGCTCCATAGAAGTGAGGATGGAGAGGCTTCCTATCTTGTTCATAGGGCATAATGTCAAGAGAGATTCTTCCTAGGAGAAAGACATAATGCTTGGTAAAATTGAGGGTCAGTGAACAAGAGGAAGGTCTCCCCTCACCCCCAACAAAATGGATTAACACAATGTCAGCAACAATAAGCTCAAACATAAAAACAATTGTAAGCATGTTGCAGATCCAGGCATTTTTCATTCTGTTATGTATGAGGTTACTATGAATTGTAAATGACTCATACACCTAACAACAATAACAACACACATCAGGTGTGCATACATGCACATATATATTGGCAGATACTGCCATCAGTATACACAGTGTGTGTATCTATCTATCTATCTTGATGGAAGATATTGCCACCAGTATTTCAAATATCATCAGAGTGACCCATGGTGGATAAGTTTTGGTGGAGTTACCAGATTAAGACAAACTGTAAAGAAGGGCCTGGCAATCTACTTCAAAATCAAATGTCTAATGGAAATTATTTGAATAGCAGTGAGATGTTTTCTGATATAGTGCAAGAAAATGAATTCATCATGTTGAAAGACACTAAGAATTAAAATGAGGAACAGCTGAATCCTTAAAGTAGACTCCTTTATGAGATGGATACAGTAAAGCTTTCAGGAACCTCCTTTGCTTATGTGATATACAAGACCTACTTTTGATCACTCAAAATGAGAAGAAATACCTGTAAATATTCATTAGTAATCAGAAGGTATAATTTATGAAATATTAATCTAGGAAAATCCAAGTGATATAAAATGAAATGTTGTGCATAAAGATCAATATCCTAGACATTACTGATCTGAAATGGATTTTCATGACCATTTTGAACTTCACTATCATATAGCCTACTGTGCTGGGAATGCCAAATTGAAAAAGAATGACATCATCAAAAACAACATTTAAAGATCTATTTTGAAGTATAATGCTATCAGTGATAGATTAATATCCATATGCCTACAAGGAAGACTATTTAATAAGGATCTTATTCTAATGTACACACCAACCACTAATGATAAAGATTAATAAATTTAAGATTTTTAAACCATGGAATCAAGATTTTGTGGTACTTACTGGTGATTGCAATTTTAAAGTTGGAAGCAAAAAACAAAGATCACTGGTTAGAAAATGTGGCTTTGATTATATAAGCAGTGCCAGATATTGCATGATAGCATTCTACAAGATTGATCAATTATTGATTGTAAATATCTGTTTTTCAAAAACATGTATGGTTTCGATTCATAGAGGTTTTCAGTGACTAGCAATTTGGAAGTAGTTAGTCACTCTTTCTTCCTAGTCTGTCTTTGTTTTGTAGCTCATCTGAAACCTGTCCACCATGGGTGACCCTGCTGGTTATTTAAAACTCTGGTTGCATAGCCCTCAGAATCACAGCAACTGAAACCACTACAGCACGACAGAGAGACGAGTGGTGGCCGTTTGGTTTTATGTCTATACTGTCTCTTTAAATTTGGATGTCAATCTTGATACAATCCTGATATAATCAAGATACAATCAAGATGAAAACTCTATGAATAGCAGAGAAACATTGTCAGATACAGGACTGGAAGGTGGGGAGGCACTCAGAATGCGACTGGGGGAAAAAATGCCTGCTCAAAGTAGGGTTGATCATAATGACATGAATACAGTTAAGCTCGGGGGAGAAAAACACACAGAACCTGCATTTGCTAATGGACAACAACTTAAAATGCAGAGAAACCGCTGTAAACATCCATTGAAAATTGGAACATGGAATGTACGAAGTATGAATCTGGGAAAATTGGAAGTTGTCAAAAATGAAATGGAATGCATAAACATCGATATTTTAGGCATTAGTGAGCTGAAATGGACTGGTATTGGCCATTTTGAATCT
>NW_006408685.1:2363059-2374575 GCF_000296735.1 Chrysochloris asiatica | reverse complement strand
TGTTAGGTATCTTGAAATAGATTGTTACTCTTAGTGATCCTGGGGTTTTCAAAGCTGTCATCTTTAAGGAAGCTGATGGTCAGATCTTTCCCCATTAGGCTGGGTTCAACCTACTGACTTTTCAGTTAGTGGATAAGTGCTTTAACCATTGTGCCACAGAGCTCCTTGAATGCATACTTACAGAACATATATATACACAGGTATATTTTGGTTGCTGCTAGATATTACTGTATTTCCTAGTGACCAAATATGTGTAGAATTGCCTCATTGGTTTTTCTAGTTTGGAATCCTGCTGTGGCACTGTAGGATTAGCACTGGACTGCAAATGACAATGTTTGTGGTTCAAACTTACCAACTGCTTCTCAAAAACGCTATACAGGGTTGCTATGAGTCAGAACTGAATTGACAGCACTTAACAACAACATGACTGTCTATATTTATACATTTGTCTATCCATCTAACGTGACATAGTGGTTAGTTCTATCAGAAAAAATAAACCATAGTAGAGAGAGAGAGTGGAGTCTTAGTGTAGCGCTGTGAATTAATGCACCAGACTGCAAAGCCATTTGAACTGCAAGGTCGGTGGTTCAAGCTCACCAGCTGCTTCTTGTAAACCCTATATAGGGTTGCTATGGGTTGGAACTGACTCAATGGCACTTAACAACAACAACAACAACAACAGAGGGAGGTGGACTACAATGAAAGAGAAGTGGGCTATTCCACTGTATGTTTTTGTTGCTGTAAGTTTCATTTAGTTTATTCAGACTCAATGACCCTGTTTAGGGTTTCCAATGAACAACTGGTGGGTTTGAATTGCAAACCTTGTGGTTCACAGTCTAGTGCTGCTCCTATAGAGCCACAAAGGTCCTCACAAAAGATCATATTTGAATACATAGCTAAACCAGGCAAGGGAGATAGCCGTCTTATACCTGAGGAACGTCATTCTATCAAGATAGAATAGCAAATATAATGGTCCTAATATTGGTGTGACAAAGCCCTAGCTGACTAGTGAAATATGCTTTCGGTTGCTAATTGCAGGATCAGCAGTTCACATCCACCAGCAGTTTCTGGTGAGGTTTTCTGTTCCCATAGAGATTTACAGTCTCAGAAATCCTGTTCAAGGTTACCCTGAACTGGAACCAATTCGACAGCACACAGCTGCAGTAGTATAGGATGTGAATGAAGAAAATTGAGTAGGAGTGTAGTAACATATGCAATAAGAGTGGCAGAAAGAACAAGAACATGTAAGACCTAATACACTATTTCAATGACTTTTGCCTTCTTTCTATGTTGAGAAGTCATTTGAGGGTTTTGAACACAAGTGCCATCTTGCAATTTATGTTTTGAAGGGTCAATCTGGATGTTGGTTAAGAATGAGAAGAAAATGTGGAATAAGACAAAAAACCACCAAGCTTACTGGTCAGAAGGCTTGGTGGAACTGCAAGACTTTGGTTACTCGTCAGGTCTGGAACTGAACTCAGCCCCATGGTTCAATTTTAATCCAAGCAATAAACATGTTGTTGTGTTGCTAAGTGCCATTGAGGGTTTCTAAGGCTATAAATCTTTATGGAAACAAAAAACAGTCAATTTTTTGGTTGTGTGTTTAGCAATCCAGTGTCACAGTGCAAACATTTGTAAACAGATAGGTATATAGATTGTTGTTGTTATGTGCCGTGAAGTCTCTTCTGACTCATAGTGACCCTGTACAGGGTTTCCAAGGCTGGAAATCTTTACAGGAGCAAAAAGCTTCGTCTTTCTCCCATGAAAGAGCTGATAGTTTTGAACTGCTGACCGTGAGATTAGCAGCCTGATTCGTAACCACTATGCCACCAGAGCTATATACCAGGTATATAGGTGGGGTTGGGGAAAACACTAGTGAGATATGAATTAAAAGGACAGCATTTACCCAAGGAAATTTTTCAGAAGGGTTGAGAAACAAAGTGGAATGGAAAGAGGAAACACAGGGAGAAAGTGGGATGCATAATGTTGCATTGAGAGAGTTGCAGTCATAGAGATGAAAGAAGGTTATTGAATGTAAAATTAATGATCTGCTCTATAAACCGTCACTCATTTCACAATAAAAACGTTTTAAAAATTGGACTTAATGGAAGCAATGACTGAAACTGAAAAAAAAAAAAAGTATATATATACATATTTGGTGTTGTTAAGAGCTATCAAGTTGGTTCCAACACATAGCAACCCTTTATAGAGTTTCTGAGGAGCTACTGGTGAGCTTAAACCTTCAACCTTGTGCTGCAATGCGACTTTGCAGTCCAGCACATTAACCCCACAGCACCAAACCAAAATTCATATATATATATATATATATATATATACATGCTGTGGAACTGCTGGTTAATGCACTGAACTGCAAGATCTGTTTGAAGCACAAGGTCAGTGGTTGAAGCTCACCAGTCACTCCTCGGGAACCCTATACAGGATTGCTATGAGTCAGAAATGACTCAATGGCACATAACAATAATATAACCATTTCTGTGATGTAGTATGAGATTCTAGTGACTTTTGCCAAGGTGGTAGCAACACTGGAAATGACAAGAAGTGGCCCAATTCTGGATGCATTTTGAAAATGAAGAAAAAAGTGTTTACTAATAGACTTGTTGTTTAGTGTGAGAGGATGACAGTTTTCAAGGTTGACACCAATTTTTTGGAGATGTTGTTGAATCTTTGGAAGAATGTCATTGCCATAAACTAGAATGGGAAAAAAAAATGACTAGAAGGAACATTTGAGTAGGGGAGATCAGGAACTTTGTTACTCATTTCAATTTTGACATATCTATGGAGCTGTAGAATAAACACTAGACAGCAAGGTTGGGTTGAACCTCAAAGTTAGCAGTTTAAACCCACTAGCTACAATTCAGAAATCCTATATAGGGTTTCTATGAGTCGGTACTGACTCAAAAGTACTTGACAACAACAACAACAATACATTCAGTGAAAATGTCTAGTGCATCATAGGATACACAGTTTGGAATTTAGGATGAATATATAGGGTAAAAATATAATTTGGGGATGATTAGCTAATAGTTGTTATTCTTAGGTACCATCAAGTTGGTTCTATTTCATAGTAACATTATACACAACAGAACAAAACACTGCCCAATCCTGCACCACAGTCACAACTGCCTTTTTGTTTAAGCCCATTATTGCTGCCACTGTATTAATCCATTTAGTTAGTTATCTAATGCTGCTATAATAGATGACTTTAATATGCAGAAATTTATTCTCTCACAGTTTTTTATTCCTTTTCTTTTTTAAAAAACGTTTTATTGTGAATTATGTGAGTTTCCATGGGAGAACATTAGTTTTACATTCATTTTATCATATATTGGTTCATTGCCATGGTTACAATCCCTACATCATCAACCAATCAAAGGGTATACACTACAAGCCTGCCCCCCCCCACCCCCCGGTCATCAGCACACAGTCCCTCTCCCTCTCTGTGTCCAAAGTCCCCAACTTCTCCATCTCTCCACGTCATCGTCTCTGCCTCCATCTCAGGCTAGATGTCCAAATTCTGAGCGCTGGCTCTGGGGAAAGTCATTGTGTCCTTTCATAATCTATAGGCCTAACATTCCTTGGAGATCTCCACGTATCTTGGCACCAATATTCTTCTGAATCTGGTAGTTTCACAGTGAAGGGACTCCAGATCTAAAGGATGGACTCTACTTCTGGCTCTTCTATCTTGGTGGTAGTAGGTACCCTCTGCTCACTTCTCTCTCTTTTATATCTCAAAAGAGATTGATTCATGATACAACCTAATATTGTAGATTGTATCTCGCTCCATTAATTTCATAGAGATGAGGATTTACAATACAGGATAATTACACCAGATCAGAGCTGCATCCGATCACATGAAGGGGTAATTACATCAAATTAGGACTCATCAGTGAGGTGCTAAACTGCGCCTTAACTGGTAAACCATTAAGAATTCTTCTCTGGACAATTTAACAAAATTTCTTAAATATTGCAGGAAACTTTCTCTTTTTTGATGATCCTCTAATTTTCCAAGCATGATGTTCTACTCCAGGGACTCATCCCTCCTGATGACATGTCCAAAGTATGATAGACTGAGTCTCCCCATTGTCACTTCTAAGGAGCATTCTGGCTGTACTTCTTCCAACACAGATTTATTTATTCTTCTGGTAGTCCATGGTATTTTCAATATTGATCTCCAATACTATAATAATTCATATACATCAACTCTTCTAAGTTCTTCCTTATTCGTTGTTCAGCTGTTACATTCATAGCACACAATTGAAATACCATGGCTGGGTCAGGTGTACCTTAGTGCTCCAAGTGACATGTTTGTTCTTTAACACTTTAAAGAGATCTTGTGTAGCAGATTTGTCCCATGCAATATGTCATTTGGTTTCTTGACTACCGCTCCCATGAACATTAATTGTGGACACAAGCAAATTGAAGCTTTTGACATCGTCAATCTTTTCTCCACTTATCATGTTATTGTTTATTGGTTCAGTTGTGAGGACTTTTGTTTTCTTTACATTGAGGTGCCATCCATTCTGAAGGCTTTAGACTCTGATCATCAGTAAGTTTTTCAAGACCTTAACTTCCACTTCACTTCCATAAACTTATGTTGTTAGATTCCATTGAGTTGGTACCGAGTCATTGACAACCTATGTACAACGGAACGAACCACTGCCCAGTCCTGGGCCAACCTGAGAATTATTGCCATGCTTGAGCCCATTGATGCTGCCACTTTGCTAATCCATCTCACTGGGGGTCTTCCTCTTTTACACTGACCCTCCACCTTACCAAACATGATATCCTCCTGACAATATGTCTAAAGTATAAGAGATGAAGTCTGGCCATCCTGGCCTCCAAGGAGCACTCTGACTGCACTTTTTCCAACACAGATATGTTGGGGTTTTTGGAAGCCCATGGTGCTTTCAATATTCTCCTCTAACACCATAACCCAAATGCATCAATTCTTCTAGGGTCTTCCTTATTCACTGTCCAACTTTCACATACATATGAGGTTATTGAAAATACCATGGCTTGAGTCAGTTGCACCTTATTCATCAAGCAGACATCTTTGTTCTTCAACATTTTAAAAAGATACTTAAGCGTATAGATAGTGTTTAAAACCATGAAATTGAACTGTATCACCAAGGGAATAATTAAAAAGAAGAGGTCCAAGCACTGAGCCCGTAGGCAATCCCATACATAAAAATTTGAAAGATGAAGTGGAATGAGCTAGGAAACTCAGATGGAGCAGTTCATGAAGAGGAAAACAAGGATATAAGAATGTCCAGGAAAGGAGTTCTGGTAGCGTATATGAATCGAGCTGCTAGCCTCAAGGTCGGGAGTTCAAAACTACCAGTCTTCCATGGACAAAGATGAGGCTTTCTGCTTCCGTAAGGATTTACAACCTCGGAAACCCTGTGCAGGGTCACAATGAGTCAGAACTGACTACAATGTACTTAACAAAAACAAGAACAAGGAAACAGGGCTTTGAACTGGTTCATTCTGGCTCGGTCCCCTGCTGATAATTTGCATTTCCACCACAGATATACTGAATTGTTGTTGTTGTTATGTAACATGGAGTTGGTTCCGACTCACAGAGACCCTGTACAGGGTTTCCGAGGCTGTAAGTCTTCATGAGAGCAGAAAGCCTCATCTTTCTCTTGTGGAACAGCTGGTAGTTTTGAACTGCTGACTGTGAGAATAGCAGCTCAATTCATAGCTACTATGCTACCAGAGCTCATTTTAGAATCTACATTTTAACAATATATTCACATAAGATCACCTGGGGTAGAAATGCAAATTGTCAACAGGGGACCAAACTGGAATGAACTGGTTTGAAATACTGTCTGGAAATCAAAGGAAGGAAATAGTTTAAGAAGGAGGGTATAATCAAGATTTCAAAAGCTGCTAATAATTAAACTAAGATGACTTGTAAGTGACCTATGAATTAAGCCATCTTTCTGAATGACCATCTTTTTACAAGTTATAACTATGTATAGGTGGAAGCATAAACTTATTTGAAGTATGCTCAAGATAGATTCAAAGAAAGCAAGTATATATAACACTTTAAAGGAGTTTTAATATAAACGGGAATAAGAGAAGTTGGAGGTAGGAGTGGCATAGAAGTGTGGTCATGAAAGCATTCTTTTTTAATATATAAAAAAAGGTTTTATTGTGAATTGTTTGAAGATTCACAAAGAGCAGATCCTCAGTTTTGCATTCAGAAAAATTTATACTTCATTTCATTTCAGTGATTGCAATCCCCTCCATTCAATATCACTTATCTGCCACTTTCTCCTAATGATGCTAAACTACATTCAACCTTCCTTCCCAAACCTTCTAAACCATGTATTTAGGCAAATACTATCCTATTGAAATTGAGTAGTTGACCATTCCATGGAGTACATGCCTCACCAGTGTTTTTGACCCCTCCTCTTCCCACACAAATACCTGTGTATATTCCTTTACTGACAATTGAACAATAATAGGAGTGAGTTCAGTTCCAGAACTGAAGAATGACCAAGGGCCATAGCCTCAGGTTTCTCCAGTCTCTTTCTGACCATTAATCCTGGTCTCTCTCTCTCTTTTTTTTTTTTTTTTTAAATAATTTTGAGCTTTGTTACATATTTTCTCCCAGTACCTTTTAATGTGGGCCATTTCAGAAAAATTGGTAGTGGTAGCATGGCACCATCTACTTCTTCTAGTCTCTGGGTCATGGAGACTGATGTTCACATGCACCATCAATCCATTAGACTAATTGATTCCAAATATCTTCAATTTTCATCACTCTTTTTTCCTCCAGATAGGGAGAAATCAATAATTGCTCCTTAGAAGACCATTCATGTGTTTTTAAGATCCCAGTCACTACTCACAAAAGTAGGGTATAGAACACTGTCTTTGTTTAAATTGTTATGCTAATTGATCATGGTGTCCTGGAGGCTATGGTCCTGAACTCCAGGCCCAGCAACTCATTCCCTCATGGTCTTTGGTATATACTAAATTTTTATAATTTTGCTCACTGTATGCTTCATCACTATTATGGATATGTATATAACAAAGGTAAATACTCAGGTACAGAAACCCCTTGCCAAACCTTTATATGTTTGTGGGTATACTCCCACTCTACCTCTCATACCCATTCAGCATGTGTATTTGTCCATGTATCTATACATCAGCTATTTTAGGAATGTGTATATAACAGTGTTTACTTCTATTCCATTTTACTTTTGTACTCCTCCCATTTCTTTTCATGTATTCATCATTCTTCAGCAAAACTCCCTCTTGTATATTGCCTTCCCTTAACATGTGTCTACAATCCAGTCAGTGAATTCCTCTCCCTTTCCTCCCATACCTGTTCTTTTTGTTATTAAGTAACTTTGAGATGGTTCTGAATCATACTTACTCTGTAAACAGTTTTCAAAGGAGTCCTAGTGGTTTATTGGGTTATGAGTTGGGTTGCTAACTGAAAGTTCAGCAGTTCTAGTCCACCAGCTGCACAGCAGGAAAAAGATTAGGTTTTCTGCTTCTTTAAATATTTATAGCCTTAGAAACACTATGCAGGTTCTCAATGAGTTAGAATCGACTTGACAGCACACAACTGTCGAGGTCCTATGTCGGGGTCCCGCCTCGACAAGGAAGTGTGGGTGTCACGAAGAAGGAAGATCTGGTGGCAAAAGTGATAGAGAAAGAGAGAGATGAACTATATACAAAAAAAGACAGACACACAGATATGATGCAACCTGGCAGGTAGACAGATCTGCAAACATTTTGCCTAGCATTGCACAGCATTGCCTGCAGAACATACTCTACCTCAGCCTTTTATTCTCTTTTTTAGGGAGGGATTTGTTACAAAGGAAGGATGTAACTCACTCAGGGAGGATGTCACAAAGGGAGGATGTGATTAAGACAGGATTCGGAACTGAAATGTGATTAATCATTCAAAACAGGACATAATGATTCACAGGAACAACTTTTAAGATATTTTCATAGTTTTTTCTTAATAATCTAACATTTTTATTTTTACAGGAAAAAAGGTTCAGTCAAGCTGTTATATATTAACTTTTAAGCTTAAATGATCTTGAGTAGCAACGTGAGGTTTCTTAAGGATACTTACCATAAAGCAAGGTTCCTGAAAGGAGCCAAGCTGTCTCTGTACACTTTGCAAACTTTTGTTTGTGAGCAAGATCTCAGGCACCGCGCTTCATTTATTTATACCTAAAATGCTACATTGTTCTTAATATTCCTATATACTTTCAGGAAGAAGAAGAGCATCTGAGTTAAACTGATTATATTCAGAGGTGGTTTAATGGGGCTGCCACTGATCAACCCAGGTTCTGCATATGCTGTCCCCAGCACACAACCACCACCACCACTACAGAGTATACAAGAAGTGGCTAGTGGTTTTGAACAGCTCACCCTGTGGTTAACAATCCAGTGCTTATCCTACAGTAAAACACCGGGACCCCTTATAAGCCTCAAAGAATGTTTCTTCTAGCATGAAAATCTTCTCTTGATTTTTTACTATAGTGGTCCCATACCAAATGACTAATTTCACACAACATAATGTCCTCCATGTTCACCCATGTTATGAAGTGTTTCCTAGGTTCATCATTATTCTTCAGAGTTTCATGATATTCCATTGTGTGTATGTACCAAAGTTTGTTTATCCATTCTTTCATTGATGGGCATTTACATTGTCTCTATCTTGTTATGTTGTGGTGCCATAGGATCAACACTGGACAGTTCAAACCCACCCGATACTCCTCAGAAAACCTATAAATGGTTGCTATGAGTAGGAACTAACTCAACAACATTTAAAAGCATCTTTTTGCTACTGTGAATAGTGCTTTGATGAGCATGGATGTGCATATATGTATTTGTGTCACAACTCTAAATTCTTGAGACTATATACCAAGTATCAGGATTGCTTTGTCATATGGGATTTCTATTTCTAAATTTTGAAGAAACACCATCTTGTTTTCCAAAGTGGTTGTACCATTTTATGTAGTGCCATCACTATAGGAAGGTTCCTGTAACTCCACACCCTCACCAGCATTTATTGTTTCTTTTTTTAGCTTTGTTATTGATGCTTCGGTAAGATGATGTTTTTATTATGATTTACATCTCTAATTACTACTTGGGAGTCCTGGTGTGACCTGTGTGGACAGCAGGTCAGTTTGAACCTCAAGGTTGGTGACTCAAGCTCCTCAGTGACTCCTCGAAAACAGGGTCACTATGAGTTAAAACTGTTTCAAAGGCAACTGACAACAACAATGACTAATAGAGTAGTCCTGGTGTGGTGCTGTAGGATAAGCACTGGACTGCTAAGCACAAAGTCAGTGGTTCAAACCCATCAGCCACTCTGTAAAACACTTTTCAGGGAGAAGTTCTGAGGAGGCGGGGCTTGATGGCAGATAGGGTAAAGGTGCAGTGAAGATCTCTGTCAGCAATAACACAGAATACCAGATGAAGCAGGTTCAAGGGAGAGCTCTGAAACTCTGAACCACATAGTTAGGAATATTTAAAAATTTTGAAGGCTTATAGCTTGTGGAACTTGTAGGGGAAATAAGAAATCTTGTACTTTAGAATCTGCCAGTCTCAGAGGCCCAGAGCTGACACATTGGGTGAAAGCAAATGGCAAGATCAAGTGGGAGAAAAAGCAGACCCACCAGGAATTAACAACTGTGAGAACATCAGAGCAAATGTGACAATATTCTCTGTTTGGTTTTGCTTAGTTCTGATTTTTGTGTGTGTGTGTGTCTGTTAATTGGCCTCTAGCTGTCTGCACACCTCCATTCTGGTGACTACAGAGGGAGCCTGAATGAGTGGACAACCCACCCCCAACACTGGAAGGTTCTTCCACCACACATACACAAAGATCCTCTAAGCATTTAAAGGGACTTGGCCGTCTTGCTTGTTGAGTGCCTTGGAGTCGGATGCGGCTCATGGTGATCACGCACAGGATTTCCAAGGCTGTGAATCTTTGCAGAAGTGGTGGGCCTAATCTTTCTCCAGTGTAACATCTGGTGGTTTTGAGCTGCCAGTCTTGGGCTTGAAAGCCCCAACCAACAAGAATGAACAAGAACCAGAGATTGACATATGTGGAAGCAACTCCCAGAACTAAATTGACAGATGAAAGAGTCGAGAAATGAACAAAACTATAAGAACAAACTCAGGGAATCTGGGAGGTCAGTCTATGATCAAAACAATTACAAGGTGAAAGAAGGTAAACATGTAGGAACAGAGATCCAGATGGTGAAAAGGTCATGTAGATTACAGGATAAAATAGACCCCACTAAATGGAGGAAAAAGTTAATGGACTATAAGGCAACCTCATACAAAATTAACACTTCACAACATACCAAGAAAATGAAAATCCGAGAAGAACAAGGAAACTTTAAAACTATGAGGAAACTCACAAGAAAGAACACAAAAAAGCATGAACTCAGCACAGGAAGACAATCAGAACAAAGAAAGCAACAAAACCATAAAAAACAAACAAACACAATGGCAACAATTAATCTATACCAATCGATAATTACATGAATGTAAATGGAATAAATGCACCAGTTAAGACACAGAGGGTGGCAGAATGGATGAGAAAAGATTCTTCAATATGCTGTCTGCAAGAGACACATCTTAAACACAGAGACAAAAATGGATTAAAAGTCAAAGGATGGAAAAAAGTATATACCAAGCTAACTGCAAACAATAACGAACAGGAGTGCCAGTACTAATCCCTGACAAAATAAACTTTAAGGCAAAAGTCAGCATAATAGATACAGGTGCTCATTATCTCATGATTACAGGAAAAAATGAACAAGATGACATAACCATAATAAATATCTATGTTCCCAATAAAAGAGCTACAAAATATATCAAGAAAACACTAATAGATTAGAAGAAAGAAATAGTCAAATCTACAATAGTAGTGGAGAATTTTAATATACTGCTTTCAGAAATGGATACAACAACCAGAAATAAACTTGACAAAGACACAGAGGAGCTAAACAAAACAATCAGCGAACTATACCTCATAGACGTGTACAGAGCATTCAACCCAACAACAAACAGCACAATATACATTCTTTTCCTGTGAACATGGAACATTCTCCAGAATATACCATGTTTTAGGCCACAAAACAAACCTCCATAAATTCACAAATATCAAAATATTGCAAAGCACCTTCTCAGAACACAGTGCTATCAAATTGGAAATCAACAATAGGAAGACCAAGGAAATAAAGTCAAATACATGGAAGCTGAATAACACCCTGCTGAAAAGTGACTGGGTAGTAGAAGAAATAAAACATCAATTCACAAACTTCATATGGAAAGGAAAGAGACCCAGGATAAGCAAAGCACTGCTTAAGAAGAAGAATAAGGTTAGAAACCTTTCACTCCCTGATTTCAGAATTTATTACACAGCTACAGTGGTCAAAACTGCTTGGTAATGGTACCATGAAAGATACATTGATCAATGGAACAGAAACGAGAATCCAGAAGTTGAC
>NW_006408685.1:2353556-2362959 GCF_000296735.1 Chrysochloris asiatica | reverse complement strand
AAAAAAAAAAAAAAAAACAGGAAAGAAACCCCGACCAACCAAAATCTTTGGGACACAGCGAAAGCAGTGCTGAGAGGACAATTTACTGCAATAAACACACACATCCAAAAAGAAGAAAGAACCAAAATTAACACATTAACATTAACACAGCATCTGCAACAATCAGAAACAGACCAACAGAAGGAACCTACAGCCATCAAAAGAAAAGAAATAATAAACATCAAAGCAGAAGTAAATGAGATAGAAAGCAGGAAAAACTATAGAATCAATAGGACAAGAAGCTACTTCTGTGAAAGGATTAAAAAAATTGACAGACCATTGGCAAACCTAACAAAAAAAAAAGAGGGAGAAGGCACAAATAGCATGCATTAGAAACCACATGGGCGATGTCACAATATAACCGAAGGGAAAAAAAAAAAAGATAGTTAACAGAATACTATGAATAGTTGTACTCTAAAAAATTTGAAAAATTGAAAGAGATGGGTACAATTTTAGGAAAACACGACATACCTAAACTTACACAGAGTGAACTAGAAAACATGAACAGACCATAACAAAAGAAGAAATTGATCAAGTCATAAAAAAAATTCCCAACAAAAAGAAGTCCAGCCCCAGATGGCTTTAAGGGTGAGTTCTACCAAACATTCAGGGAAGACCTGTCACCAATTCTACTCAAATTATTCCAGAATATAGAGGAGGATGGAAAACTTCCTGATACATTTTATGAAGCCAGCAAAACCCTCACACCAAAACCAGGGAAGGACGTCACTAAGAAAAAAAATTATTGAACAATATCACTCTTGAACTTCGATGCAAACATTTTCATCAAAATGCTAGCCAACAGAATCCAGCAGAACATAAAAATGATAATGTATCATGATAAAGTGTGAATCATATCAGTGATACAAGGATGGTTCAACATCAGAAAAAACAAACAAACAAACAAAAAAAACATAATTCACTATATAAATAAGAAAAAAGAAAAGGACCACAGGATCATATCGAGTGATGCAGAAAAGGCACTTGAAAAATCCAACATCCATTCCTGATAATAACACTCAACAAAGTAGGAATTGAAGGTGAATTCTTCAACATAATTAAGAGCATATATACAAACCCAACAGCCTACAATACTCTTAATGGAGTGAAACTTAAAGGCTCAGTCTGCAAACAGGAACCAGACAAGGATGCCTTTGTCTCCACTCCTATTCACATTTGTGTTGGAAGTCTTAGCCAGAGCTATGCGGCAAGATAGAGAAACTAAAGACATCCCAATCGGCAAAGAGGAAATAAAACTCTCTCTATTTGAAGTTGATATGATCCTATACATAGAAAACCCAAACACTAAGTAAAAAACTTACTAGACCTCATTGGAAGATTTAGTAAAATGGCAGGATAAAAGACCAACATACAAAAATCAGTTGGATTCCTCTATACCAAAAACGACAGTGTTGAAACGGACATTAGGAAAGCAATACCATTTACAGTTGCCTCCCAATGGATTAAATATCTGGGAATAAAGGTAACCAGAGAGACAAAGGACCTCTTCAAAGGAAACTACAAAACACTACTACAAGAAACAAAAAAAAACCTACAAAAAATGGAAGAATGTACCATGCTCCTGGATAGGAAAACTTATCATTCTGAAAACGTCAATACTGCCCAAAGCAATTTACAAATACAATGCAATCCCAATCCAGATTCCAATGACATTCTTCAAAGAGATGGAAAAAACAATTACAAACTTTATATGGAAAGGAAAGTGACCCAGGATAAGCAAAGCACTGCTTAAGAAGAAGAACAAGATTGGAAACCTCTCACTCCCAGATTTAAAATTTGATTACTTGGTGACAGTGGTCAAAATAACTTGTTATTCGTACAATGAAAGATACATTGATCAATGGAACAGAATTGAGAATCCAGAAATTAACCCATCCTCATAAAGCCAACTAATTTTTGAAAAAGTACCTAAATATATTGCACAGGGTAGCGATAGTCTCTTCAACAGATGGTGCTGGCAGAACTGGAAAGTGATATGCAAAAGACTGAAACAAGACCTTTACCTCACACTGGATAAAAAACCAACTCAGCATGGATTAAAGAACTAAATGTGAATCTCAGAATTATGAAGGCCATCAATGAAAAAATAGCCACAAATGTGAGGGTTCTAATTCAAGGAATACAGAAGCTACCAAACATTTTGAAAACTACACAAACAAAATAGATGATTGGAACACACTAAAAATTAAAACTTGTGTGTATCAAAACACTTGAGTAAAAAGGGAACTCACAGAATGGGAAAAAATCTTTTGCAAAGACATATCACACAAGGTACTAATTTCTGAAATTTATAGGAAACTACAACACCTCTACAAGAAAAAGACAAATGACCCAATTAAGAAACGGGCACAGGACATGAACATACACTTCACCAATGAGGAGATCCAGGCAGTCAACAAACATATGAAGAAATGTTCACGATTACTAGCCATCAGAGAGTTGCAAATCAAAACAACAATGAGATAGCATCTCACATCAGCAACAACAGCAAAGATCAAAAAAGTAGAGGACAATAAATGCTGGCGAGGATGTGGAGAGACTGGGACACTCCTGCATTGCTAGTGGGATTGCAAAATGGTCCAACCTCTCTGGAAAGTAATATGGTGCTTCCTCAGAAGGTTGGAAATAGAAATATTTTATTATCCAGCAATTCTTCTACTTGGTATTTACCCTCAAGAAATATAAGCCATAACACAAGTAGATATATGCACACCAATGTTAATAGCAGCACTGTTTACAATAACAAAAAATGGAGACAGCCTAAGTGCCCATCAACTGAAGAATGGATAAACAAACTGATACATACACAATGGAATATTTTGCTAACATGAAGAACAACAAGGAAGCTGTACGCTATCACATAACATGGATGAACCTTGAGGACATTATGTTGAATGAAATTAGTCAGTCACAAAAGGAGAAATACTGCATGGGAACACTGCTGTAAAAGACTAAGAAAAAGAACCCATACTAAATGGGGTGTGATTATTTGCTGATTACTAGAATGTGGGGAATGGGGTGAGGGGAGGAAGGGGAAAGTGGAACACAGGATAAGGAATAGACACAAGATAGTTTGGGTGCTGGGGAGGGGGGCAATGTACAAAATGGGGGAGGGGAATTGAAGAACAAGGTGATGAGAAAACAATTAGGCAAGTTTGCATGGGCTAAATGGGACAGAGGTAAATAATGATGTATGCACAACCTTGGAAAACAGGGCTCTTGTATACAGGGATTGAGACATAGTTCGAATGGGCAAAAGGGGGTAAATAATGTTAAGGTGCTTGCCTGTCTTTTGAATCTAGGTTTCCCTTGCGTACTATTATAAAACAGACTCTTGATGGGGATAGAAAGAATAGCCAGAAATATCACCATAGAAAGCTTATAAGTCCGTCTTCTGCCTATAATTGATGAGAATACCTAAAATGGGGCTACAACGTGTCTAGTGAAGGAGGCTTCCTGTGTAGCCTCTGCATTACAAAAGACCATAGGAGGAACCTATGGTCTGTATGAACCCCATACAGAATCTTCTGAGGTGTGAAATTTCCACTTGAAAGGACAACCAGACCAGCCTGGAGCTGCTAGAAGAACAGAAGATACTTGAAAGAAAGAATAACAGGAAAAATACAAAACAATAACGACATTCCAACAGACAACTACAAGAGCAAACAAGATAGAGGCAGAGATGATGACATGGAGAGATGGAGCTGCTGGGCACTCTAGACCCAGAGAGGAAAAGGGGCCGGGCCTTATGCTGACGACCAGGGGGCAGACTTGCAGGGTGTACCCTTTGATTGGTTGATGATGTATAGAGGGGATTATAACCATAGCAATGAAACGATTATATGATAGGCTGTAAGGCTAATGTTCTACCATGTAAACTATCACATAATTCACAATAAAACATTATATATATACATACGCACACACACACACACACACACACACCACAGGGTCACTATGAGTCACTACTTACTCTATAGCACTTAACAACAGCAACAATGGTTAACGGTATTTATTCATATTTTTGTTGACTATCTGAATATCTTATTTGGTGAGCTATCAATTCATGTCCTCTACCCATCTTATAATTGGATTATTTATCTTTATCTTGTTAAGGTGGTTATATTTTCTATAAATTTTTGAGATTACTCTGTCATTTTCAAATGACATTTGATATGTCATTGTCAATTTTTTTTTTCTTAGTCTATGGGTTCTCATTTTATTCTTTTTGTGAAAGCTTTAGATGCACACAAATGTATAACTTTTAGATGGTCCCAGTCATCTACTTTGTCTTCTGCTGTTTGTATATTGTCAGTAGTATTTCATAATGTATTTATGCCATTTTTCAGAACTCTTAAGTTTGTATCTATTTATTCTCAATGATCTTTATAATTCTATATTTCACATTTAGATATTTAGTCCACATTGAGTTTATTTTATATATGGTGTAATACATGGGTCTTGTTTTATACTTTTCCAAGTAGATTTCCAGTTTTATAGCACCATTTGTTGAAGAGACTATCTCTACTCCAAATAATGTGTTTTGGCCCTCAATCAAAGATAAATTGACTACTTGTAATTATAATACTTCTCCATATTCAGCTTTTAATGATGATTTATTTTAATTATGAATGGTAACATCCACACTTCAAGTTAATGTGGATTTCCCTTAGTAATTAATGGAGATTTTCCTCTTTGCTATGTGTCGGAATCAACTCGACAGCACTTCACAAAAACAAAGGAGTGTTTTATATATATATATAAAACGCTCCTTCCTGGAGTCCTGATGCGCAAGGTCTCTTTCAACTGGAAGTTTGGCATTTAATTTCCATCTCATCAGTGTCTCATAGGAAACACTATACTGGGTTTACAGGGTTATTATGAGTCAAACATGGCTCAGCAGCACTTAACAACAACAAGTTCCTCCCATACCCATTCAGCCTGTGTCTCAGTCCATCTATCTACACACAGAAAAGTATTCTTTCAAGGTTTCATACATATATATATATATATCGCTATTTACTTCTATCCCCTATAGCACTTGCTTACCTCTGTGTCTTCAACTATCTTCATCATTCTTCTGCCAACCTCCCTCTTATTGTATACTGCTGTACCCATTCTTATATATTGCCCTCCCTGTCACCCAAGCTAACACGTCTGTCCACTAGACAGTAAATTACTCTCTCTTCTCTACCACCCCTGATGACCATCAATGTATGCTTCCTTTAATATGAAAACAATTTCTTGGGTTTATCAAATAGTAGTCTCATATAACCATTGTCTTTTTGTAATTAACATATTTTACTCAGCATAATTTCCTCCAGGTTCATTCATGTTATGAGGCATTTTGCAGATTCATCGCTATTCTTCAATGTTGCATAGCATTCAATTGTGTGGATGTACCAAAGATTGTTTATCTGCTCTTCCACTTATGGACATTTAGGCTGTCCCCATTTTTTTGCTATTGTGAATATGTTCCTATTTTTTTCACTGTTATGAGGACCAGTGTGCATATATCTACTCGTATCCTGGCTCTTTTTTTCTCATGGATATATAACAAGTAGAGGGATTGTCGTGTTTATGCTATTCCATTTCCAACTTTCTTAGGAAGCACCACACCACTTTCCCAGTAATTGAACCATTTTACAGTCCCACCAGCAATGTGAGATAGTGAAAATCTCACAACACACTTGTCAGCATTTGTTGTTTTCTCTTTTTTGAACTTTTCTATTAAAAATGGTGTGAGACGGTATATCATTATTGTTTTGATTTGGTGTGGCACTGTGGGTTAATGCGCAGGACTGCAAAGTCGTATTGAATCACAACATTGGTGGTTCAAGCTCACCACTGCCCCTTGGAAACCCTATACAGACTTGCTATGGGTTGGAATCAACTCAATAACACTTAACAAAAACAACAACAAAAGGCTAGTAATCCTGAACATGTTTTCATATGTTTGTTGGCTACTTGAATATCTTCTTTGATGAATTGTCTGTCTATGTCCTATGCCTATTATTTCAGTGGGTTGCTTGCCTTTTTCTTATTGAGGTGTTATGGTTTTCTATACATTTTAGAGATTTGTCCCTTGTCTGATATGTCATCACAAAAAATGTTTCACAGTCTGTTGGTTCCTTTTTTACTCTTTTAGGAAAATCTTCTGATGTACATAAATGTCTAATTTTTAGGAGGCCCCAGTCAACTATTTTGTCATCTGATGTTTGTGTGTTTTTTAAAAATGTTTGAAAGTGTATTTATGGCAAATATTACAGATGCTAAGTTTGTCCCTATGTTTTCATTGATATTCTTTATAGTTCTAGGATTTACATTTAGGTTTTTATTCTACATTGTTTGTCTTTGTATATAGTGTATGATATGGACCTTGTTTCATTCTTCAGAAAATTGATTTCCAGTTTTGCCAACACCATTTTTTGATGAGAATGTCTCGTTCTCATTTAATTTGTTATGAACCTTTGTCAAAGATCTTCTGATTGTATGTGGATGGGTTTACTTCTAGATTCTGTTCAATTGATCTATATATCTTTCATGTTAATAGTTCCAAGCTGTTCTGACCACAATGGCTGTGTAGTGTATTTTAAGATCAGGGAGTGAGAGATCTCCAATTTTGTTCTGCTTAAGCATTGCTTGGTTTATCTGAGGTATCATTCGTTCCATATGAAGTTAGTGATTATTTTGTATTCAATCTCTTGAAAATATGACATTGGAATCTGTACTGGAATGTGTTATATCTATAGATTGCTTTGGAGAGAATTGACATTTTTTACAAAGTTAAGTCTTCCAATTTATGATCATGGTATATTCATATTAGATGGTTTTCTTTCTATAGGTGTTTTGTGCCTCTGGTTAGATTTATTCCTAAGTATTTCATCTTTTTGGTGGCTGTTGCAAGTGGCATAATTGTTCTAATTTCATGTTGTTGTTGTTGTTTTAAGTTTTTGTTGTGAATTGAGTGATAGTTTACAAGGGAGAGTATCAGCATTACATTCATCCTATGACATTTCATTTAACTGCATCATCAATCAACAGCATTTGCTTCTAATCCCTCTAATTCCTTTTTTTTTTTTTTCGGTCGTGCACCAAAACACTCAGGAATATATAACCATTCAAACAACCAAAGGGTATACCCTGCATGCCAACCCCACCAGCCGCCAACAAACAGCCCCTCTCCCTCCTTGAGTCTAAAGTCCCCATCCATTCCGTCTCTCCATGCTATTGTTTCTGCTTTCATCTCTGGCATCAATACTTCTCCCTATAGGATCATGCACTCCACTCTTCTCTCTTGTTGGTCCCAGAATCTTCCACTCTTGGACTGCAAGATCAACCACTTCCTTCCTTTTGTTACAAAACATCTACCTTTACATTTGCAACATCGACGTTCAGTCCTGATAGCAATTATTCACTATTGAACCAAAAGAGTCTTATCCCCATCTCTTTTCACCGGCCCACTCAGGAAGGTTGGAAACCACTCAGTAGAGATTCTACCTTCCTCCCACACCTTCTAAAACTAAGCTCCCGCTTGAAAACTTGTAAGCCAGTTACTTTGTGCCTTTATAGTGCCCCCCCCCCCCATTTTGGGTATTCAATGCCTACGTTGCACATCTCTTCCTTGGGGAAGTGTCTGTTCATGTCCTATGCCCATCTTTCTTTTTAATGTTTTATTGTGAATTACGTGATCGTTTATATTGGAGAGCACTAACTTTGCATTCATACTATCATATATCATTCCATTGGCATGGCTACAATCCCTTCCATGCTACATCAACCAACCAAAAGGTATACTCTGCAAGCCCGCCCCTCCCCCCCTCCGATCATCAGCACACAGCCCCTCTCCCTCTCTAGATCTAAAGTCCCTAGCCACACCATCTCTCCATGTCATCGACTCTGCTTCCATCTCTGGTGTCACTGCTTCTCTGGGTAGGGTCCCACACTATGCTCTTCTCCCTTGATGGTCCAAGGGACCTCCGCTCCTAGACTGCAAAGTCAATCACTCCCCTCCTTTTGCTACAAAACATCTACCTTTACATTTCTAACCCTCACAATCAGTCCTGACAATAGTTATTCACTATTGTATCACAAGAGACCTATCTGTATCTCCTTTCATCAACCCTGCCCAGAAATATAGGATACTACTCAGTGGAGATTCTACCTTCCTCCATGCCCTCTGGATCTAGGCTCCCTCTAGAAAGCTTGTAAGCCAGTCACTTCTTGCCTTGGTAGCCCCCCAGTTTAGGTAGCCAATGTCCAAGTTGCCCATACCTGTCTACATTTTGTATCACTGGGGTGGGAATGATCCACGCTGTAAAAATTTGTTCCCTCTTTTGAGCCACTGCATCCATAGCTTTGGTCAAGTTCATCAAATTGAATTAGATTACTGTTTGTTTGTTTGTTTGTTTTCCTCTTCTTTCTTCCTCTAGTTGAGCTCTGATCATCTAGTCATTGAAGCCAAGTCAAGTGGGTATTATTTGAAAGTATGGGTGTTCATAAGCTTATGCCCTTTCTTCTTATCAGCTGGATGCTTCACTCTCCACTCTGTTCCTCTGTGGCAATGTCACTGACTCTGAGCCCAAGAATCCCCAGTTCTTGCCACACTGCTGGCCAACCAGGTCTCCACCCATGTTCACAGGAATCTATTGAATGCTTTGGGCTTAGCTTGCAGCTTCATTGCTGTTTTTCAATCACTTCCCCTTATCAGTGATGAACATGGTCACCAATCAGAGCGTGCATTCCTATTGAGGCTTAGTCTTGGAAGGGGGGTTATCCTGAAGGGACCCGATCCCTTGCCTTGATGTCTCCTGGGCAAGCAACTTGCTTGTTCTTATAGTAATCAGTTGCACCACCTATATTGTTTTGTATTTTTGCTGTCAGTCTTTATTTCAAGAAGTATGTTTTATTTTTCTAGATGCCGCAGGCTGGAAAATTTCAAGTGGAAATTTCCCACCTCAGAAGATTCTGGATTCTGTTCAAGATTCCACCTGTGGTCTTATGTAATGCAGAGGTTCTAGCTTCACTGGGCACGTTGTAGCCCCATTTTAGGTATTCCAATCAGTTATAGGCAGAAGACAGAATTACAAGCTTTCTCTGTGCCCAGTTTTTAATTGTGTTACTTTTCTTTTTTGTGTACAAGTGTTGTAGTTTCCTATATATTTTAGAAATTAGTCCCTATCTGATGTGTCATTGAAGAAGATTTTCTCCCGTTCTTATGGCTCCCTTTTTGCTCTTTTGGTGAAGTCTTTTGATGCACATACGTTTTTAATTTTTAGTATGTTCCAATCATCTATTTAGTCTTTTGTTTGTGCAATGATTCAGTGTTTGGTAGTTTTTGTAT
>NW_006408685.1:2332406-2352879 GCF_000296735.1 Chrysochloris asiatica | reverse complement strand
ATGATACTTGTCTATAATTTTTTTTCTTTTTCTAGTGATGTGTTTGCTTGGTTTTGGTACAAGGGTAATGCATGCTTCTTAAAATGCGTTCAGAAGCGTTCTGGGATTGTTTGAGTAAAATTGGTGTCACCTCTTCTCAGAAAACTTGTTAGAATTCACTAGTAAATCTCACTTGGCCTACTCATTTTTTTGTTGGAAGTTTTCAAATTATCTGATCTATTTCTTCTTTTGCTATATGTGTTCATATTTTTTACTTACCTTGTTTTAAGTTTGGTAGACAATGATTTTCTAAAAAAAATCATCCATTTATTCTAGATTTCCAAATTTACTAAAGTACACTTCTTTATAGTTTTCTGTTATTATCCTTTTTTTCATTTCCAAATGTTCTGTTGTGATATCACCCATTTCCTTTCTTATATGGGTTATATGCATATCTTCCTTTTTTTTCTTTTGTTAGGTTTTCCAGTGCTTTATACATTTTATTAATCATTTTAAAGAACAGATTTCTTTCCTTGTTGATTCTATTATGTTTATGTTTTCCTCTGTCATCTAATTCATTTCCTTCAGTTCTAAAATTTATTATTTCTTTTCTTCTGGTGACTGTAGAGTTACTTTGCAGACGCATTTTCTAATTGTTGGAGATGATGTGTTAATGTGTTGATTTGGGTTCTTTCTTTTTGGATGTATGCATTTATTGCTATTAACTGTTCTCTCAGCACTGCTTTTTCTATATCTCAACCATTTTGTTATGTTGTGCTTTCATTATCATTTTAGTAAAGGAAAAAATTTATGTCATATTGTATTTTTTCTATTACCCAGTAGATATTAAGAAGAGTGTATACAATTTCCATGTATTTAATTTTGTTTCCATGACCTTCCTATTGTTGATATCTAATTTTATAGCACTGTGATCTGGAAAGATACACTGTAATATTTCAATGTTTTCTAATTGATGGAAGCTTGCTTTGCGGCCTAACAAATGGTCTATTCTGTAGTATGTGCATTGGAAAAAATGTGTACTGTGCTACTGTTGAGTGCTCTGTATAAAGCTAATAAGTCAAGTTCAATGATTGTGTTGTTTAGTTCTTCTATGTCTCTATTGAGTTTCTTTCTAGTTGTTCCATACTTTATGAAAAGTGATGTATTAATATTTCCTACTATTATTGCAGAGTTTTCTATTTCATCAATTACTTTATAATTTGTTTTATGGATTTTGAGGCTCTTTCATTGGTAACAAAGAAATTAATTATGGTATGTCCTCTTGCTCAATTAACCCTTTTAATCATAAGAAAATAGCCTTCTCTATCTCTTATGTTATATATATATATATAGTTATTGTTAGGTGCCATCCAGTTAGTGCCCCAAACCTGGGCCAACCTCACTATTGTTGCTACGCTTGAGCCCACTGATGCTGCCACTTGGACAATTCATCTTGCTGGGCGTCTTCCTTTTTTTCTCTGACCCTCCACCTTACCAAACATGAGATCCTTCTTCAGCGACTGGTCCCTCCTGTCAATATGTCCGAAGTATGAGAGATGAAGTTTGGCCATCTTGGCCTCCAAGGAGCACTCTGGCTACACTTCTTCCAACAAAGATCTGTTGGTTCTTTGGGCAGCCCATGGCAATTTCAATATTCTCCTCTAACACCATAACACCAAAGCATCAATTCTGTTACAGTCTTCCTTATTTACTGTCCAACTTTCACATGCATATGAGGTTATTGAAAATACCATGTCTTGGGTCAGGCGCACCTTAGTCCTCAAGCTGACATCTTTGCTCTTCAACACTTTGAAAAGATCGTGTGCAGATTTGCCTAATGCAGTATGTAATTTGATTTCTTGACTGCTGCTTCCACGAGTGTTCATAGTTGATCCAAGAAGAATGATGTCCTAGACAACTTCAATCTTTTCTCTGTTGATAAGAATGTTGTTTACTGGTCCAGTGGTGAGGATTTTTGTTTTCTTTACAGTGAGATGTAATCCACACTGAAAGCTGTGCTCTTTAATCTTCATCAGTAAATATTTTACGTCCTCTTCACTTTCAGCAAGCAAAGTTGTATCATCTGCATATTGCAGGTTGTTAATGAGTCTTCCTCCAATCCTGATGCCACGTTTTCCTTCATATAACCCAGCTTCTCAGATTATTTGATCAGCATACAGGTTGAATAAGTATGGTGAAAGAATACAACCTTGTCGCACACATTTTTAATTTTAAACCAACCAGTGTTCCCATGTTCTGTTCGAACAACTGCCTCTTGGTCATTGTACAGATGTCTGATGAGCAGAAGTAAGTGTTCTGGGATACTGATATTTCACAGTATTGTACATAGCTTGTCATGATCCCCACAATCAAAAGCCTTTGTGTAGTCAATAAAGCACAGGAAAACATTTTCCTGATTTATTTTCTGCTTTTAGCCAAGATCCAAAGGACATCAGCAATGATATCCGTCATTCCATGCCCTCTTTTGAATCTGGCTTGAACATCTGGAAGTTCTCTGTCAATGTATGCTTGCAGACATTTCTGTATTACCTTTAGTAAAACGTTCCACATATGGGATATCAAACAGATTTCCTGATAATTCCCGCATTCCATTAGGTCACCTTTCCTGGGAATGTGCAATAATAGATGTCTTCCAAATTTCTTGGCAGAGATGAGTGAGTGCCTCCTGTGTCTCATCACTTTATTGAAATATATCAATTTTTATTCCATCAATTTATGTTGTTTGTCAATTCCTTCAGTGCACCTTGGATTTCTTCCTTCAGTGTTTTTGGCTCTTGATCATACACAACCTCTTGAAATGGTTGAACATCAACTATTTACTTTTGGTACAGTGACTCTGTGTAGATACGTTCTGCATCATTCAATAATTATCTCAGCGAATCATTCAATAACAAATGTTGAGGCTTGACATTTTTCTTCAGTTACCCCAGTTTGAGAAATGCTGAACGTGTTCTTCCTTTTTGGTTTTCTGACTCCAGATCTTTGCACATTTTATTGTAATATTTGGCTTTATCTTCTCGAGCTGATCTTTGAAATTTTATGTTCACTTATTGTACTTCCTCATTTCTTCCATTTGCTTTAGTATCTCTATGCTGGAGATCAAGTTTCTTCTGAAATCCATTTTTGACTTTTTCCTTCTTTCTTTTCTTCTTAATGACTTTTTGCTTTCTTCATGTATGATGTCCTTGATGTCATCCCACAAGTCTTCTGGTCTTCAGTGTTTAGTGTTTAATGTATAAAATCTGTTCTTCAGAGAATCTCTAAATTCAGGTGGGATATATTCAAGGTCATATTTTGGATCTCATGGACTTGTTTTCGTTATCTTCAGCTTCAGTTGGAATTTGCAATAAGCAATTGATAGTCTGTTCCATGATATACCCTGGCCTTGTTTTGACTGATGACATGGAGCTTTTCCATCATCTCTTTCTGCAGATGTAGTCAATTTGATTTCTATATATTCCACCTGGTGAGGTCCATGTGTATGGTGGTCTTTTATGCTGTCTATAGAAGGTATTTGAAATGAACAAATCATTGGTTTTGCAGAATTCTATCATGCATTCTCCAGCATCATTTCTATCTCCAAGGCCATATTTTCCAACTACTGATCCTTCCTCTTGGGTCCCAACTTTTGAATTCCAATCACTACTAATAATGAATACATCTTGATTGCATGTTTGATCAATTTCAGATTGAAGAAGTTGGTAGAATTCTTCAATTTCATCCTCACTGGCTTTAGTGGTTGGTGTGTAAACTTGAATAATAGTGGTATTAACTGGTCTTCCCTGTAGGCTCATGGATATTATCCTATCACAGACAATGTTGTACCTCATGATTGATCTGGATATGTTCTTTTTGACAATGAATGCAACACCATCCCTCTTTAATTTTTAATTCCTAGCATAGTAAACTATGTGGTTGTCAGATTCAAAATGGCTAATACCAGTCCATTTCAGCTCACTAATGCCTAAGATATCAATGTTTATGCATTCCATTTTATTTTTGACAATTTCTAATTTTCCTAGATGTACACTTCGTATATTCCATATTCTGATTATAAGTGGATGTTCACAGCTGTTTCTCTTCATTTTGAGTTGTGCAACATCAGCAAATGAAGGTACTGTTCATGGGGTTCTACTCCCATGGGCTTTACTCCATTCGTGTCATCATGGTCAACTCTACTTTGAGGAGGCAGCTCTTCCCCAGTCGCATTTTGAGTTCCTTCCAACCTGAGGAGGTCATTTTCTGGCACTATATCTGACAGTGTTTCTCTGCTATTCATAAGGTTTTCAGAGGCTAAATGTTCAGAAGTAGTTCGTCACTCTTTCTTCCTTGTCTGTCTTTGTCTGGAACCGCATCTGAAACTTGTCCACCCTGGGTGACCCTGCTGATGTTTAAAATACCAGTGGCATAGCTTTCAGAATCTTAGCAACTAACAAGCCACCACAATACGACAAACTGACAGATATACACTGCAAACCTGCTCCCTGGTCGTCAGCACATATCCCTTTTCCCTATCTGGGTCTAGAGTCACAAGGCGCTCCATTTCTCCACATCAAGGTCTCTGCCTCCATCTCCGGCACCACTGTTTCTCTGGGTTGTGTCCCGCACTCCGCAATTCTCCCTTGATGGTCCCAGGGACTCCCCTTCTTTTGCTACAAAATGTCTACCTTTACATGTCCAACCCTCACAGTCAGTCTTGATAGCAATTATTCACTATTTTACCACATCAGTGCTATCCCCATCTCCTTTCCTCAGCCTTGCCAAGACAGGTAGGCTAGTACTCAGTGGATATTCTTTCTACCTTTCTCCATGCCCTCTGGATCTAGGCTCCTTCTTGAAAGGATGTATGGCAATCACTTCTGTCCTTTGTAGCCTCCCCCCCCCCCCATTTTGGGTAGCCAAGGTCCAAGTTGCCCATCTCTGTCTAATCTGTATCTGTGTATTGAGGGGGTGGGAATGACCCTTGCTTTAAAGATTTGTTCCCTCTTTTGAGCTACTGCATCCACAGGTGTGGGTCAAGCTAATCAAATTGTATCATATTACTTTTTTTTTTCATCTTCTTTCTTCTTCTAGTTGAGCTATGATCATCCAGTCCTTGAAGCCAGGTCAAGTGGGTATTATCTGTAAGTGTGGATGTTCTTGTGCATATGTCCTCTCTTCTTATCAGCTGGATGCTTCACTTTCCTATCTAGTCCTATGTAGCTACATCACTGACTCTGGGCCCAGGAGTCCCCAGGTCTCACCACACTGCTGGCCAACCAGAACTCCATCCAGGTACATGGCAGTCTATTGAACATGGTAAGATTTAGTTCACAGCTTCTTTGCTATTTTTCCCTCACTTCCCCTTTTGGTGACCAACATGGTCACCAGTCATTGTGCATGTCTTCTCGTGTATTCCCATTGAGTCTTAGTCTTGGAAGGGGTTTGCTCTGAGGGGACCTGACCACTTGACTTGATATCTCCTGGGCAATCAACTTGTTTGTTCTTGTAGTAGTCAGTCAAACTGCCATTATTGTTTTGTATTTTTCCTTTTGCTATTTCTTTCAAGAAGTATCTCCTGTTCATCTTGCCACACCAGGATGGTCTCATTGTCCTTTCAAGTGGAAATTTCCCACCTCAGAAGATTCTGGATGGGGTTCAGGGTTCCAGCTGTGGTCTTATGCAATGTAGAGCCTCCTCAGGAAGCCTCTTTCCCTGGGCAAGTTGTAGCCCCGTTTTAGGTATTCCAGTCAGTTATCGGCAGAAGATGGACTTACAAGATTTCTATGGTGATATTTCCGGCTATTCCTTCCTCTCCCCCTCAAGGGTCTATTTTATAATGGTATGAAAGGGAAATAAAGATTCAAAAGATAATGAAGCATCTTAACATTATTTCCCCCCCTTTTGCTCATTCCAGCCATGTTTGGTAAATTGGAGGGTCAGAGAAAAAGGAGACCCCAACGAGATTGATTGGCCAAGTGGCAGCATCAATGGACTGAAGTGTAGCAACAGGAGTGAGGCTGGACCAGGATTGGGCTGTGTTTCGTTCTGCAGTGCATAAGGTCGTTAGGAGTCGGTACTGATTCAATGGCACCTAACAACAACAACAACAACCATGTCTCAATCCCTGTATCCTAGAGCCCTGTTTTTCCAAGGTTGTGTGTATATCATCATTTGCCTCTGTCCCGCTCTGGTAGTGTAGTGGTTACGAATCGGGCTGTTAACCTCAAGATCGGCAGGTCAAAACTACCTGCTGTTCCATGGGAGGAAGATGAGGCTTTCTGCTCCTGTAAAGATATGCAGCCTCGGAAACCCTGTGCACGGTCACTATGAATCAGAACCGACCCCACAGTACTTAACAACAACAACTTAGCCCATAGAAACTTGCCTAATTTTTCTCCCATCTGCCTTGTTCTTCCATTTCCCTCCCCTTTTTGTGTATTGCCCCCCTCCTCTGCAACCAACTACCCTGTATCTATTCCCTACCCTGTGCTTATCCTTCGCCTCCCTCGCCTCTCCTCACTCTTCACATCCCGGTAGTAGGTAAAGAATCATCTCCTGCTTTTTAGTATGGGTTAATTTGCTAAATCTTTTTCAATAATGGTCCCATGCAGTATTTCTCTTTTTGTGACTGACTAATTTCACTCCATATAATGTCTTCAAGTTTCATCCATGTTATGTGGTGGCTTACAGCTTCCTTGTTGGTCTTCAAGGTAGCATAGTATTCCATTGTGTGTATGTACCACAGTTTGTTTATCCATTATACCCTCTCTTCAGCTGATGGACACTTAGGGTGTCTCCATCTTTTTGCTATTGTAAATAGTGCTGCTATGAACATTGGTGTGCATATATCTACACATATTATGGCTCGTATTTCTTGTGGGTATATACCAGGTAAAGGAATTGCTGGATCATAAGGTATTTCTATTTCGAATCTTCTGAGAAAGTGCCATATTATTTTCCAGAGAGATTGAGTCATTTTGCAATCCCACCAGCAATGCAGGAGCATTCCAGTCTCTCCACATCCTTGCCAGCATTTATTGTCCTTTACATTTTTTATCTTTGCTTTATTGCTGGTGTGAGATGATATCTCATTGTTGATTGATTTGTACCCCTAATGGCTAGAGATTGTGAGCATTTCTTCATATATTTGTTGGCTGCCCAAAACTTCCTCCTTGGTGAAGTGTCTGTTCATGTCCTATGCCAACTTTTAAATTGGGTTATTTGTCTTTTTCCTGTCGAAGTGTTATAGTTTCCTATATACTTTAGAAATTAGTGCATTTTCTGATGTGTCTTTACAAAATATTTTTTCCCATTCTGTGGGTTTCCTTTTTACTCTTCTGGTGAAGCCTTTTGATGCACATAAGTTTTTAATTTTTAGTATGTCTCAATAATCTATTTCCTCTAGTTTTGTTTGTGTAGTTTTCAAAATGTTTGGTAGTCTGTGTATTCTCTGATTTTTGTTGTAGTTGTTGTTAGGTGCCATTGAGTCAATGCCGACTCTTAGCGACCTCATGCACAGCAGAACAAAACACTACCCGATCCTAGGCCAACCTCATATTTGTCCCTATTTTTTCATTCATGGCCTTCATTATTCTTGGATTCATATTTAGGTCTTTGATCCATGCTGAGTTGGTTTTTGTATAAAGTGTGAGATTAAGTATTGTTTCAGTCTTTTGCATATCACTTTCCAGTTCTGCCAGCACCATTTGTTGAAGAGACTATCACCTCCCCATGAGATATGTTTACGCACTTTGTCGAAAATCAGTTGACTATATGTGGATGGATTAATTTCTGGGTTCTCAATTCTGTTCCATTGATCAATGAATCTTTCATTGTACCAGTACCAGGCTGTTTTGACCACTGTGGCCATTTACTAAATTTTGAAATCGGGGAGTGAGAGGTTACGAACCTTATTCTTCTTAAGCAGTGCTTTTCTTATCCTGGGTCTCTTTCTTTTCCATATGAAATCTGTATATATAGAGAGATAGATATAGATATAGATATATATTCCATCTCTTTGAAGAATGTCATTGGAATCTGGATTGGGATTGCATAATATGTGTAAATTGCTTTGCCTATTATTGATATTTTCACAATGTTAATTCTTCCTATCCAGGACCATGGTACATTCTTCCATTTTTGTAGGTTTCATTTGGTTTCTTGTAGTAGTGTTTTATAGTTTTCTTTTGTCTCTTTGGTTACATTTATTCCTTGATATTTCATCCTTTGGGCTGCTATTGTAAACAGTATTGCTTTCCTAATGTCCTTTTCAACACTGTCGTTTTTGTATAGAGAAATCCAGCAGATTTTTGTATGTTAATCTTATATCCTGCCAGCTTGCAGAGTCTTCCAATGAGGTCTAGTAGCTTTTTGACTGACTCTTTGGGGTTTTCTATGTATAGGAACATATCGTCTGCAAATAGTGTTGAATATCTTCTTTGCCAATTTGGATGCCTTTAATTTCCCTCTCTTGCCATATAGCTCTTACTAAGTCTTTCAGCACAACGTTGAATAGGAGTAGTGACAAAGGGCATCCTTGTCTGATTCCTATTCACAGAGGGTAGGCTTTCAGTTTCTCTCCAATGAGAATAATGTAGGCTGTTGGTTTTGTATTTATGGCCTTAATTATGTTGAGGAATTTACCTTCAATTCCTACTTTATTGAATGTTTTTATCAGAAATGGATGCCTTTTCTGCTTCAATCTATATGATCATGTGGTTCTTTTCTTTTTTCTTATTTATATGGTGGATTATGTTGATCGTTTTTCCAATGTTGAACCATCTTTGCATCCCTGTTATGCATCCCACTTGATCATGATGTAATATCTTCTTGATGGGCTGTTGGATTCTGTTGGTTAGTATTTTTTTGAGAATTTTTGCATCTATGTTCATGAAGGATATTGGTCTATAATGTTCTTTCTTAGTAACGTCCTTCCCTAGTTTTGATATGAAGGTTATACTTGCCTCATAAAATGTAATAGGAAGTTTTCCATCCTCCTCTGTATTCTCGAATGATTTGAGTAGAATTGTTGACAGCTCTTCCCTGAATGTTTGGTTTAACTCACCAGTGAAGCCATCTGGGCCTGGACTTCTTTTGGTTGGGAGTTTTTGATGACTTGATCAATTTTTCTTCTGTTATGGGTCTGTTCAAATTTTCTACTTTACTCTGTATAAATTTCGGTAGATCAGGTTTGTTTGCAAATTTGTTGCATTACAACTTTTTCTAGTATTGTATTATTATCATTTTGATTTCCTTTTGTTCCATTGTGACATCCACTGTGTGGTTTCTAATGCATGCTATTTGTGTCTTCTTCTTTTCTTCTGTTAGGTTTGCAATGGTCTGTCGATTTTGTTAATCCTTTCAAAGGACCAGCTTTCTTGTGCTGTTGATTCTTTCTATATATTTTTTTTCTGTTTTCTTTCTCATATACTTCTGCTCCAATCTTTATTTTTTCTTTTCTTTTGGTGGCTGTAGGTTCCCTCTGTTGGTCGGTTTTAAATGTTGGATTTGCTGTGTTAATGTGTTAATTTTTGTTCTTTCTTCTTTTTGGATGTGTGCATTTATTGCAATAAATTGCCTTCTCTGTACCACTTGCACTGTGTTCCAAAGATTTTGGTATGTTGTGTTTTTGTTCTCGTTTCTTTCTAGAAACTTTGAGAGTTCACATTTTATTTCTTCTACTACCCAGTCTCTTTTCAGAAGAGTGTTATTCAGTTTCCATGTATTTGACTTTATTTCTTAGTCTTTCTATTGTTGATTTCTGTTTGGATAGCATTGTTGCCTGAGAAGATGCTTTGTAGTGTTTGATATTTGCAAATTTATGGAGATTTGTTTTGTGGCCTAAAACATGGTCTATTCTGGTGAATGTTCCATGTATACTGGAAAAAAATGTGTGTTGTGCTGTTGTTGGGTTGAGTGCTCTGTACACATCTATGAGGTCCAGTTTGGTGATTGTGTTATTTAGTTCCTTTGTGTCTTTGCCAAATTTGTGGTTGTTCTCTTCATTTTTGAAAGCAGTATATTAAAATTGCCCAATTTATTTTAGATTCATCTATTACTTTCTTTAAATCTACTATAGTTTGCTTTATATATTTTGGAGCTATTTCATTGGGAACAAAGATATTTATTATGGTTATGTCATTTTGTTCAATTGTCCACTTAATCATGAGATAATGCCCATCTTTATCTATTATTCTGGTTTTTACCCTAACATTTATTTTATCAGAGATTAGTACTGTTACTCCTGTTCATTTTTTACTTTTAATCTGTTTTTGTCTCTGTAGGTAAGGTGTGTCTCTTGCAGACAGCATATTGAAGGATCTTGTTTTCTTCTTCAGTCTGCCGCCCTCCATCTCTTTACTTGTGCATTTAATCCATTTATATTCAGTGTAATTTTTGATAGATATGGATTAATGTTTCCCTCCATTTAGTGTTGTCTATTTTATCCTGTAACTCACCTGACCTTCTCACCATCTTTATCTCTGTGTTTATGTATTTATCTTCTTTCACCTTGTAATTGCTTTGATCATATACAGACCTCCCAGATTCTCTGAGTTTGTTCTTATAGTTTTGTTCTGTTCTTGACTCTTCCTTCTGTCGATTTATTTCTGGGAGGTGCTACCACGTGTGTCAATCTGTGATTGTTGTCTGTTCTTGTTGGTTCTCAGTCCGCAGAATTCCCTTTAGGAAGTTTTGTAGTGCAGGGTGGGCTTTGTCAAAATCCATTAGCTTCTGCTTCTCCTGGATATTTTTGAGTACACCTTCGTATTTGATTGATATCTTTGTGGATAAAGGATTCCTGGTTTGCAGTGGGTTTTTTTGTTTGTTTGTTTGTTTGTTTTTGTTTTTGTTTCTTTCAGGGTTTTATATATGTCTCCCCATTGCCTTCTTTCCTTCATAATTTATGTTGAGGGATCCATGCTTAATCTGATTTTCTGGTCTTTGTATGTAATGCTGCTCTTTTCCCTAGCTGTTTTCAGGATTGTCTCTCCTTATCTTTCATTTTGGAAAGCTTGATTATAATATGTCTCAGTGATTTTCTTTTGGGGTCTATCCTTCCTGGGGTTCATTGAGCTTCTTGAATGTTTATATTTTCACTTTTCAGGATTTTAGAGAAATGTTATTCTTGCAGCTCTTTAACTATTTCCTCTGTGGACTTGTGTGATTCTTCATGTTCCAGAATGACAATAATTATTAAGTTATTCCTCTTCATGTTTTCCAACATGAATCTTAGACCTTCTTCAAAATTTTTTATTCTTTTTTTTCTGTTTGCTCTTCTATCTTAGTGGTATTGATAGATTTGTCCTCCAGTTCAGTAATTCTGCCTTCCATCTCTCCAGATCTACTCCTTTGCACTTTCAGTGTATTGTCTCTTTCTGATATTCTATTATTAATCATTTGAACCTCTTTGCATCCATTTTGAATTGTTTCTAGTGATATATATATATCTTATTTGATTTTTCCTGTAGCACTTTCCTGACCTCTTCCTTATTTTAATCAACTCCATTGTAAAGTGTTTTGAATCATTTTATGATCATTTTTTCTGAATTTCTTCTAAGGCATTTCCAAAGCCTAACCTCCTTCTAGAATGGAGTCCTGGTCTACCTCTAGGTCATTTGTCTCAGACATTGTATCTTGTTACTGGACGTGTGCTGATATGGTCATCTGTTTTTGAGTCTAGGACTTGTTCAGTGTTTAGCTATAGCCTTAATACTTAATTTAGTGTGTGTTTGATATTTTTTATGCTTTCTGATCGCCTCAAGGTAGAAGTAACAAGGAGGTGGGCTTCCTTTTCACTCTTCTTATTGTTTAACTCAAAGTGACTTTCGTAGGTGTTGTCTGCCTTCCTTGTTTATGGCAATTGGTATTGGTTCTTTCCTGGGTTGTGGGGCTTTATAAGGCATGATTGTATCTTGACTATATGGCAACAGTTGCTGTCTCTTCTTGGGTAACATTGGGAGAGAAAGAGCTCCCTAAATGTAAAACAGAGAACAAAAATAAAACAAAAAACACAGCAACAACAAAAAAAGCAAGGAAAACAAACAAAAACATTTGAACACTATAGTCTATAATCACAGAAAAAGGAGAGCAGAGAAAGTTAAAAAAAAAAAAAATCTGTAGCCTAATATGAGTATGACTTTAATGTTCTCTTTTAGCTTCTTTATTTGAAGGCCGTCTGACAAATTTCAAGATGCCACTGTTGGTTGTTATGCTGTATCTCATGACTTAATTTTCAGCCTGTTTTTTTTTTTTTTTTTATTTAGTTATCTCCCTTTCCACACCCCCTGTTCTGGCCTTTTTCCTATTAATAAACAGTTCAGGGTCAGCTGTGGGCCTTTTTGAGATGCCTGCTGGTAGCGTAGTAGTTATGAATCAGGCTACCAACCTCAAGGTCACGAGTTCAAAACCACCAGCTGTCCTGCAGGAGAAAGATGAGTCTTTCTACTCCTGTAAAGATTTACAGCCTCAGAAACCCTGTGCAGGGTCATTATGGGTCGTAACTGATTTCATGGCATTTACCAAGCAAGTAAGCAAGTCCCCATTAAATGCTGAGAGGATCTGTGTGCATGTGGTCAAAGAACCCTCCAGTGGTGGGAATGGGTGTGTCCACTCGCTCAGACATCCCTTTTATTCACCAGAATGGAGATATGCAGACAGCTAGATGCCAATGAGCAGATACAAAAAAATAAAATAAAATAAACAAAATAAAATAAAAATCAGACCAAAACCAAACCAAAGAATATTGTCACCTTTGCTCTGAGGTTCCTGCAGGCATTAATTCGTGGCAGTCTGCTTGCTGGTCTTGCCTTTTGGTCTCACCTAAGTTCTTGGCTCCAGGCTGCTGATCTTGACAGATTCTAAAGTAAAAGATTACTTACTTCTGTTACAAGTTCCATTAGCTATAAGCCTTCAAACTTTTTAAATATTCCTACATATGTGTTTCAGAGTTTCGGAGCTCTCCCCTGAACCCACTTCACCTGGTATTCTGTGTTGTTGCTGGCAGAGATCTTCACTGTACCTCTACCCTATCCACCATCAATCCCTGCCTCTTTCTTATACTATTTTTTGCCTCAAAGTATATTTTATCAGAAATTTAAATTGTCATTTCTGCTAGGTTTTGATTGTAGTTACCTTGATATACTTTTGCCCACCTTTTATTATAGTCTTTTTTTTTTTTTTTTTTGCTTGTCTAGAGACTTTTATTCAGGGTGAGGAAGAGCAAGGTGACCTCTGCCCAAGAGAGAAGGCAGAAGGTGGAAAGAGAGAGTCAACAGGAAGGGAATGGTCTTATATAGGCTCAAATCAGGAGATCACATGTCATTTCTGGGGTGATTTAGCTCTGGCCTATCAAAAGCCATGGTACCCTTTAAACTATGCACCTTATAGCTTAGAGTGGGGAAACAGAAACCTAAGATTACAAAATGGAGTTAAAGGGAGGGAAGAGGGAAGAACCCAGAAGGCACAGCCTAAAATGGCAGGCTTGATTGTGACTGACTGATTATTGTAACATTTCCCCCTCTTTGATTAAATAAGAAAAATGAATGGTCGAATCTATGATCCATGTACAAGGGAGAAGGGACAGTGGTCATTTTTCCATAGTTACTTCCTGCTGGCATTGAGGCGGTGAGGTTGTCTTTGGTCTTTGGGCTTAGACCATGGTCGGCGATGGCTTTGTCTTTGTTGGCAGTGTTGTCAGTAGTCATTGGGCTCTTCAATGGGATACCAAGAAGCGATGGAACCGGGTCAGCAGCTGGACTGGGCTTGGTCCCCCAGTCTTAGGTCTTCGACTTGTAACAACAACTGGGTAGCAGCTTGCTGGGAAATTTGGGTAGCTATGAAGCTAAACTTCGATTGAACAAAACAAAGAACACAAGGGGCTACTGCCAGTAAAGTGAGGATAACCAATAGTGGGGTTAGAAAGGGAAGCAGGGAATTTAATAGAGGATTATGGAACCAACTAGCAAACCCGCCATTACCCTGTAGCTCTTGTTCCCTACATCATTGCTCAAGGCTCTCTTGAAGTTGGCAAATCTAATTGGTGACTGCCCCTGATTGGTTGACAAAGAAAAAACAATTTTCCTGGAGGACAACACAAAGCCCCACATTTTCAGCAAAGAGGAGGTCCAGGCCCCGCCTATTTTGCAGGACTACCTGAGAGAGGGAGTTAATTTGCTGCTGAAGTGTGAGAATAGCTGTGGAGAGCTGATTTATGTCTTCTTCATGTTGTTCCTCTAGCCACTTTGACTGGATGACTGAATGGGAAATGCCTGCAGATCTTGTAGCTATGCCTGCCCCAATACCTAGTGCTGCTACCAGGGGTAGGATTGCTACTTGGATTGCCCTCTTTTTCCGAAGCCATTCTGAGTGTTATAGTTAGGAAGGGATGATGGTTCAAGTCTTCCAGCAGGGCTCTGGAAAGATTTAACCCTTGAGACATGGAACCAGCTCGAGAGACCTTCTAACTTAACTACTATAGGGGTGGTTAAACTTACTTTATGTGGACCAATCCACTTGGGTTTCAAGGGCTCTTTTGGGAGGCTCAGAGAGGCAATTAGGATTACGTCTCCTGATTGGAAGGAGCAAGGTATTGTGGGAAAAGGTGAGGGTAAAAGTGAGTTGGCATGTTGCCATAATAAAGTTCTTAAATAATTTAAATAGCTTACTAAAAGAGATGTTGGAAGGGCAGATGCTTCAGGTTTTAGTCCCAGAGGTAGGAAAGGTCATCCATACATTAGTTCAAAAGGAGAAACTTGGAGAGGCACTTTAGGTAAAGATCTGAGGCATAACAAGGCTAAGGGGAGAAGCGAGACCCAGTCAGCATGAAGTTCAAGGGTTAAATTTGTAAGGACAGCTTTGATTGACCTGTTGGTTTGCTCCACCTTCCCTGATGATTGAGGGTGAAAGGGGATGTGGAGGTGCCAGGAATTTCCCAATAATTTAGCAAGTCCTTGAGTTATGTGGGAAGTGAATTCGGGGCTGTTGTCTGACTGGAGAGAAGTAGGGAGCCAAAAGCAGGGAATAATTTCCTTGAAAAGGAAAGCAGAGACTGTGGAGGCTCACTTGTTTGTGGTAGGAAAAGCTTCAACCCACCCAGAAAAGGTGTCAACTAGAAGTAAAAGATATTTTCACCTCTTAAATTTGGGCATGTGGGTGAAGTCTATTTGCCATTCCAGGCCAGGGACCAGACCCCTGGCTTTGTGTGTCGGGAAAGGAGTGGGTTTAGAAGATGGATTTGTCTTTTAGCAAATTTCACAGGTGGAGGAAAGATGCTGTAAAATTGCTTGTCAGATAGGGAGAAGGTGACTAATGGTTCTAAAAAGGTAAATAATGTCCTAGAGTTGGGGTGGAAATTTTTGTGAAGGTAAGTAAGTTGATCCCGGGTTGGGCTCAGCTTCTGAGTTTCCGCTCCTTGAGTACAGTCAGCGTAAAGGCTACTTTCTTTGCTATGTGATCAGTCAAATTATTTCCCTTGGTTGTGGGTGACTGGTCTGACTGGTGAGCTTTCCAGTGGACAATGCCAATGGCTGCGGGCAGCCTGGAAGCCTTTAGTAGTTCCATAATAAAGGCCCGTGTGAGGGCGATCAGCTCCGCTTGTTAATTAGTTGTTTGATTAGGGAGAGAGCCCTGGTCAATAACTTCACTTTCAGATACACTGGCATAGCCTCCCCTCTTGATTTTATCTTGGGAGAAAGAACTACCATCAGTATACCAAACTAGGTCAGGGGAGTAAAGAGGTCCTTCCTGGATGTGCGAGTCATGGGGCAAGAAAACTTCTAAGGCTTCTAAGCAATTGTGAATTGGTTCTTGGTCTGGCACAGGGAGTAGGGTGGAAGGATTAAGGACTGGAAACAACTGGAATGTTATTGAGAGATCATGAAGCAGTGAGATTTGAAGCGAAAGAATCCTGCAAGGGTGTAAACCCTGTAGGTTTTTATAGTTTAACAAATCAGCAATAGCTTGAAAAGTTGGACTTTTGTGGGTGAAACTCGATAGCCTTTTTCATACTTTTGATGTGGGATCCAAGTGAAAGATTTTATAAATCTGGGTGCAAGGGGATAAAAAAAAGGTGTCGTTTAAATCAAGGACTGAGAAATGTGTGGTGCTAGAGGGAATGGAAGGCAGAAGAGTGTAAGGATTGGGGACTACTTGTCGGAAGCCAGCTCCGACACTCTTATTGGGGGGTCTCAGAAAGAGGTATGACGTCGGCGAAGAATGAAGCTCACAGAATCGATGGGTCTTGTTAGATGGTGAATCTTCTCCTCGCACATTTTATTTCTCCTCTCACACTTTACATTTTATTTCTCCTCTTTTTCCCTTCACATTTTATTTCTCCTCTTTCCTCTACATTTTATTTCTCCTCTTTCCTCTACATTTTATTTCTCCTCATGCCTATTTCAGATTCTCAAGCAGCTTTTATACTACTCTATACCATCAATCTATTAATCATTCTTTTCAAAGTAGTGGCCTAAATCATACATATTAATAATTTCAATATAGAGCATCAAGAGTATAAAAATTTTCCTTGTACCCCTTTACATAGTTAGACAATATCTTATTTCTGTAAGCAAACCTCATTGCTCTAAAAATGTCACGTTAACCTTAAAACATAATAATTCCAAATCTTAACTCCTATTTCTACCCTCACCTATTATTTTCTATAGATTCATTAATCACAACATGTATCTAGACATTATTTGCTATGGTAACTGACAACACAATTGTTTCTCATGATTGATTAAACAAGAAAAAACAAGAAGCATAAAAAAGTTTTGTAGCCAAGAAGAAACAGAACAACTTCCTTATACCAAAAACTTGTCTATACAAAACATCTAGTTAAATTTCTGTTTATGATCTAATACTATTCCCTAGCCCTCAATTGCATTTTTGCTAATTTTCTAAAGGTCTTAATGCCCTTGACTGAAACTACACAGAATGCTGAATGTAGTCTTGAACTTGAGCTGGCAAAAAATTTAGCTTGTTCCTAGTGGTGAAATTTATTGTTAGTGTGAGAAGCACTCTTTAGGACTACGTATGATTGAATATGGTGTGAATGTGCAAGTTTCAAATCTCTAATATAGTTCTTACTAAGATTTTACTGACAACTTTTATTATAAATTCAAGAAAATTAAAAATATGCTGATTAAAACAAAGAGACAGAAACAGCAGAGTCCCCACATGAGATCTCTCCTGGGGCCCCGTGCCACAAAGGGGGGACCCATTGTGGCACTACTTAACAATGAGCCCTTCATGTTTAGGGTCCTCCGCATGGCCTCCGCCAACTACTGGATGAACTGGGACTACAGCTGCATTAATAAGCGAAAGGTCTTGAACTAGGCGTTAGGCCCCATTGAGTTTTTTTGACTGCCAGGATGGGGGTATTATATGGGAAATTAGTTGGTTTTAGAAATCCTGTTTTAAGTAATTCTTTAACAATTGGCTGTAATCCGAAAAGATTAGACTGTGGGAGAGGGTATTGTGCTTGGGCTGGGAAATGGGTGGGGTTTTTGAGGAGGCATTTGGCTACTGAAGGGGGAATGTGTTTGTTGTTGTTAAGTGCCTTCCAGTAGGTTCCGACCCATAGCGACCCTATACAGGGTTTCCGAAGGTGTCAATCTTTACTGGAGTAGAAAGCCTCATCTTTCTCCCATGGAGCAGCTGGTAGTTTCGAACCGCTGACCTTAAGGTTCACGCCCAATTTGTAACCACTACGCTACCAGAGCTCCTTTTACTGAAGGGGAATGGATGTATCAAACTTTAGGATTCACAAGGTCGAGACTGATGGGCCACTGGGAAGGAGGGGCTTGAGGTTCAATAGCCTGCAGCAATAAGAGGCAAAAGGAAGATGTTGAAGTGCTGGAGAGGCCCTGAAAGTCAAACTTGAGGGAGGTGCCAAGCTTAGATAAAATTTCCCACCCTAATAAAAGTATGAAGCAAGAGGGAAGGACTTCAAAATTGGCAAGTTGGCACAAAAGGAAGGGAGTTTGCCAAGGCCATCGTTTTTGACCTTCTACCCCAACAATAGAGGTCCCACACAGGGAGATGGGTCTCCAGAATTCCTGCAATGCAGAAAAACTAGCACCAGTAGCCAGTAAAAAGGCAGTCAACCTACCTGTCACAGTGAAAGTTACCCTGGGCTCCTGCATTGGGCCAGACAGGCCAGGGCCTCCTCATAGGTCTTCTGCCGCTAGACCAATAAGGTCACTTGAGGGGATGGGGGTGGGGGGTGGTGGCGACCTGATGGTGGGTAGATGCCAGGGGACAGTTGCAACCCCAATGTCCCTTCTGCTTGCATTTGGGGCAGGGTCTGGTGGGAGGTTGGGGATTTGGGCATTCTTTGGCCCAATATCCACCCTGATTGCACCAGAAGCAGGGTACTGGAGTCTTTGTGGGTTTCCCACTTACATGTGGTGGCAAGGTGGGGTTGATGGCCTGAGCTAATAACTGGTACTTTTTTTCAGCCCTTACATCATCTCAGCCATTGTAGGCTTTAAATGCAACAGCAAGGGCCTCTGCTTGAGGGGTTAGGGGACTCCTTTCTAGCCTCTTAAGTTTTATTTTGATGTCGGGGTAGCTCTGACAGAAAAAGTGCATCATAATTAACCTTTGGCAGGGTCTGGATCTAGATTAGTATATTGCTGCAGGCCATCAGTGAGCCTCTGGAGAAAGATGGAAGGATTTTCGTTCTTGTCTTGGCCAATTTCATTGTTTGTCATAATTAACTGCTTTCATGGCTGCCTTGTGCAGTCCATGAAGTATACAATTAATATACTTATCTTGGTTGACAATACCTGCCTGAGTGTTATAGTTTAACTCCGGGTCCCTGTAAGGGATGGCTTCTGCCCCTGCTGGGTGATTGTTATTGGTAAGGTGTTCCTGGTCTGCATGAGCATGGGCCTGTTCCAGCACTCACCTACCCTCCTCCGGGGTTAAAGAGTTAGTTAAAACAACAAAAATATCATGATAAGTTAGTTGGTAGGACTGTATTAGAAATTTAAACTGCTTAATAAAAGTTGCAGAATTTGAGGTAAAAGGCCCAAGTCTGGATTGAATTAAAGCTAACTTTGCCATTGGAAAGGGGTATGGACTCAGACAATTCCTTTTGCCCCAGCAACTTCCCACAAGCCTACTATTATATGGACTGAGAAACTTCAGGGTCCATCAATTTTTGAGACTTGGAACGAGTACAAGGCAGGATAGATGCATACGGAGGGGAAGCAGAGGGAGAAGAAGAAGAGGATGGTAAGGGGAGTTCCTGGGGACCTGGAGAATGTGAGAGAGGGACCAAAGTGGGGGATGGAGGTGCACTTGGGCCTCTTTGATAGGGAGGGGGGTCATCGGCTGGGTCAAATTGGCTGATGGAGCCAAGAGGACAAGCAATGGAACAAAGAGAATGTCGAAGGTAGGAAAAGCCCTGGATATACGGGTTCTCTGACCATTTTCCCTGGCGCTCACAAAAGTTATATAGGTCTTAGATTAGACCTGGTTCGAGATGCACTGTTAGGCGGCCAGATATTTTAGTTGTCTAATTTGAGGCCAAATTTGAGTAGCTATGCGTACAAGATGCTTAGGTTCAAGGTCTAAGCCCTCAAGGTTTTGGAGCAATCACCCTAAGGCGGATTCTACCCGTATGGACGACCCAGAACCCATAAGAACCAGGAGTAAGACAGTGAACAGTGCCTGGAACCCAAGACGTCTCTTGAGATTCAGACAGTGCTCCCACCTCAGATCTGGTCTTAGGTGTGGGGACCCAAGCTCCCAGTGGAGGCGTCCCTGTCACAAGGAGGAGGTCTGTAAACGGAGAGGCCGCTCCACCCTCTGAGGCGTCCTTTCAGTGGGTGGCGGTGGAACTGACAAGTCCCGGACTTGTTCCTGTGAGTTCCAAACTTACAATAGGAGACAAAGGACCTGGCGCCCGGTCCGTGACCTGGACGGAATCTTATGTCCTGTTTACCAGGGTCCAAATCTCCACACTCAGGGCAGCCATAAGAGGGGACTTACCTGAGCCAGAGGGCTGAAGAATTAACTCCTGCTGGTGATGGGTGCTGAGAAGGTGTCAGGGTTGAAATGAGCGAGTTAGGGTGCTGGGAGAGTTGGCATCTTGGGCTTTCCAATGTTAAAATGGGGGCCTCACTGATCCCACTTCTGACACCAATGAAAGGGAAAAAACAACCCAGCGCCGCTCATCAACCACACTGCATACCAGAAGGCCCTTCTAGAGACTTTTATTCAGGGAGAGGAAGAGCAAGGTGGCCTCTGCCTGAGAGAGAAGGCAGAAGGCAGAAAGAGAGCTTATTATAGTCTATTTTTGTAGTTTTGGGTTAGGTGGTCTATGGTAGATAGCATATTGAAGGATCTGGTTTTCTAATCCATTTTGCTACTCACTATATTTAATCCATTGACTTTTTTTTTTTTAATTTAAGGTTTTTATTGTGGATTGAGTGAAAGTTTACAGGGCACATCATCAGTTTCACATTCAACAATTCATATAACT
>NW_006408685.1:2324307-2329566 GCF_000296735.1 Chrysochloris asiatica | reverse complement strand
CTGTGAGCCTTCCAACCTTCTAAGTATTCCTTTTATATGTGGTTCAGAGTTCTGGGACCATCCCTTGAGCCTGCTTGGTCAGGTATTCTGTGTTGTTGTTTGCGGAACTCTCTGCTATACGTCCACCCGATCCGCCATCTTATTTGTTCTCCCCATTGACTTTTAATATAATTACCTATAGGTATTGATTGTTTGTATGGAGCTCTGATAGCTTAGTGGTTATGAATCAGGCTACAAACCTTAAGGTTTGCAATTCGAAATTACCAGCTTTTCCGTGAGACAAAGATGAGGCTTTCTACCTCCATAAAGATTTTCAGCCTCAGAAACCCTGTTCAGGGTCATTATGAGTCAAAACTGACTCCACAGTACTTAACAACAACAACATTAATTGATTGTAACAATTTTCTGGTGTTTGTGTGTTGTTGCTGTTTTCTGTTTTCCAAATATTGTTCTTTACTGAGTTGATTTTGTTTGCATATTTTCTTATCAATATTTTCACTGTTCTTGTTTTAATATTTACAAAAACTTAATGGTTTTCCATTTTATTTATCTGATTTGAAGGTATACAAATTTTCTTTTAAGTTATCCTGTAATTCATGAATATCTTCTAGAGTTTAAATCAATATGTTTTATCTTGAAGTCTTCTTGAATTCCTTGCCATTTAGAATTCTGTAACTATATTTTTCCCTCTTTTTTCTTTATGGTTGTCTTGATTATAAATTTATAACTCTGATTGCCTATTTTCAATTTTGTACACTTGTTATACTTTGGATAGTTATATATCTGGATTTAATTCTAAATGTTGTTGTCATGTATATCAGTCTTTGTTTTTTGTTTGCTGTTGTTATTGGTTCTCAGTCCATAGGACTTCTTTAGTATTTTTTGTAAAGTTGGTCTGGTTTAAATAAATTGGTTTCATTTATGTAAATCTGGAAAGGTTGTAAATTTGCTGTACTATTTAAAGGATAGTTTTCCAGAGAATGTAATTCTAGGCTATCTTTTTTTTTTTTTTTTCCCATTCAGAGCCTTGTATATTTCTCCCCATTGCCTTCATGCTTGCATGATTTCTTCTGAGAAATCAGAGTTTAATCTTTTTAGTTCTCCTTTGTAGGTAACTTTTATCTTTTTCCAGAGCTGTCTTCTGGAATCTTTCCTTATCTTTGATTTTAGAGAGTTTGATTATGATATGTCTTGATGATTTTCTTTTGGGATATATCCTGTTTGGGGTTCAATCAGCTTCTTGAATGGTTATCTTGTTTTAAATTAATTGTCTTCCAACAGCCAGTTGGCTATCTTTTCTGTGTTTTTCTTTGCCTCTTCTTGTTCTGAAATTCCAATCATTAGTATATTATTCCTCTTCACATTGTCCCACATGAATCTTAGTCTATCTTCAGAATTTTCTCTTATTTTTACTGACTGTTCTTCTATCTTACTAGTGTTGATAGATTTATATTCAATATCACTAATTCAGGCTTCCATTGATTCAAATTTACTCTTTGTCTTTTCAATGTATTGTCTATTTCTGAAATCTTAGTAATAATCTTCTTGATTTTGATCTGCAGGTCTTTGCAGATTGTCTCCAACCCTTTATCTATTATTTTATTGTTCCTGTAGTGTTTTCTTGAATTCTTCTTTGCTCTGTTCTAACTTTCTGTCAATCTTTTTGTTATTTTCAACTGTCATTGAGTTGATTTCAACTCATAGCAACCTAAATATCATTCTATTGAATTTTTTTCAGGTAATTCAAATGCCCTCTTTTCTTCAAAAATGTTTTCTAGTTCTGCCTCTTTATCACTTGTTTTAGCAACTCCATATTATTTCTCCATGTGAACAGAAATTGTCTTCTTTTTTTGAGAAACTGTACATTGGTATATTCGTATGAATTCACAGACTGCCTCCTGGTTGCAATGATCAGCAGATGAACTTGTCTTCTATTCTGTGTATGCTATCCATGCAATTCATTTTAGGATGGATTTGGTTGATGTTGGTTGTTTTCATTGATTCAGTGTATAACAGCTGGTATTGGCTCTTGCCCAGTGGGTGTGGGTGTAGAGGATAGAGTTGTAAGTGGGCCATATGGCTGCACTTGTTGTCTCATGTCACTTGAGGCATAAAGACAAAACACTTTCACAAGAGCAAAGGAAACACACACACACACACACACACAAAGTGGCAAACAATAGCCAAAGAACTGAAATAGTAAGGAAATAGTAAATAAAAGGAGACAACTGCTATCAAAGAATATAAAAACCAAAGATTGAAAAGAAGTAGAGGAAAAATAAATAATAAAAATAATGAATATACAACTAGAGAAAGGTTAGCAGAGGAAAGAGGAAGGTAGCGGGAGATACAGGGAGGAATGCAATGCCAAAATGAATAGATGGAAATACAGTTAATTATTGATACATGGGATTGCAATAATTGTAATGAAGCAAAGCATATTATTTGTTGAATGTAAAACTGGTGATCTGTTCTGTAAATTTTCCCTCAATTCACAATAAAAAGTTATTTTTTTTTAACAATCCAATTTAAAAAAGGGCAGAGGACATGAAAAGACACTTCATCAAAAATGACATTCAGGTAGCCAAGAAACATATGTTTCTTGTGGTTTTTAGCCATTGTTGTTAAGTGATATTGAGTCGATTCCAATTCATCACTCCATTGGTGTTGCTGGTGTGCCATGGAGTCGGTTCAGACTCATAGTGACCCTGAATAGATTTTCCGAGGCTGTAAATCTTTATGGGAGCAGAAAGCTTCATCTTTCTCCCATGGAATGACTGGTAGTTTCGAACTGCTGACCTTGACATTAGCAGCTCGACTTGAAACCACTATGCTACCAGAGCTTCTTCAACAGCACCATTGTTGTTGTTGTTATGTGCCATGGAGTTGGTTCCAACTTATAGCAACCCTGTACAGGGTTTCCGAGGCTGTAAATCTGTATGGTGTAAGGACCAAACTGATTTTACCTGATTTTGCCTACCTAGAGACTGCTTGACTAAACTCTAGTCAGGCTCAGGAAAGCATTTTAAATAAACAAGACCTCAGTTTTTAGTTCTCCAGAGACAAGGTCAGTCTCCATTCTGTACATTAGCCTGAACACGTCCTCTAGCTCCAAGAAAATGATATATGTATAAATAGCCAGGCAGCTCAAGGTCAGAGGCCAGATGTTTTCCTTTACCCTAGCCTAAGAACAAAGACCACCAGTCCTGACCAACTAAACTGTAACATCTCATAGTTTGCCAATTGTTAACCAATCCAAAGATTGTAAAGCTGAGAAACCTGAGCTGTTTGAAAACTCTATAAAAACCCTGCAGACAATAAATTCAGGGCTCTTTCCCTATTCTGATGCATCGGATAACGTTAGAGACCTGACTTGAGCTTGAATAAACTTCCCTTATGTATTTGCATCAGTACACGGCTCCTGGGTGGTCTTTGGGGACCCCAAATTCTGGGCATAACAATGGGAACAGAATGCCTCATCTTTCTCCTGCAGAGCAGCTGGTAGTTTCAAATTGCTGACCGTGAGATTAGCAGCCCAATTCATAACCACTATCCTACCAGAGCTCCTTCAATAGCACCATTAGAAAGATGCAAAACAAAACAATAATGAAATATCATCTCACCCCAACAGTAGTAATAAAGTTACAAAGAACCCCCCCCCCAAAAAAAAAAAAAAAACAAAACAGAAAATAACAACTGCTGGCAAGGTGTAAAGAGATTGGATCCCTCTTATAACACTGGTATGACTGTAAAATTGTGCAACAACATTGGGAAATGGTGTAGCACTTCCTTAAAAAGTTAGAACTAGAAATCCCATCTGATCCAGAAATCCCTCTATTTGATATATATCCTCAAGAAATAAGAGCCATGACATGAACAGATATATTCACACCCATGTTTATCACAGCACTATTCACAATAGCAAAAGGATGGAGACTGCACATCAAGGGAAGAATAGGTAAACTTTGATACATACACACAACAGAACACTACACAACCCTGAAGAATAATGATGAATCTGAGAAACATCTTATAACACGAATTAATTTGGAGGACATTTATGTTGAGTAAAATTATTCAATCACAAAAGAACAAATATTGTTTGAGACCACTATTGTAAAAAGTCAAGAAAATATTCTTATGTTAAAAGAAACATTCTATGATGTTACTGGGGTGGGAGGGAAAGAAGAATTATTCACTGCCAAAAGGATAGACACCTGTTAATTTGGGTGTTTGAGAAGGTATTATACAACAAGAATGAAGTTAGCAGAAGAAGGATGAAGGTAGGGGAAGACACAGGGAGGAATGTAAGAGTTAAGAGGAACAAAAGTAAATACTGTGAACTGATGGTATATGGAGGGAATTTTAATCATTGTAATGAAGCAAAGCATATGTTTTGTTAAATGCAAAACTGATAACCTTCTCTGCAAATTTTCACTCAATTCACAAGTTTTTAAAAAAAGAATGAAAAAGACCTAAACAAAATTAGGAAAAATCGTGAGTAAATGGGAATGAAGCAATAGTAAGAGCAACAACATAAATATTAAACACAGAGGGAATACAATAGAAGAAGAAAGAAAGGAGCAGGAGTTGTGAGGAAAGAGAAGAGAAAAAAGGAAAAAAAATGGCAGGGGAGAAAAATAAGAGAGAAAGCAAGAGAAGCAAAGAGGAGGTAGAAAGAATAAAGAAATGAAAACAATGAAGGGGGAATAGAAAATAGGGCAGGTGCCAGACCCAGAAAAGAGACCCTGGGATCTCCTGCCAGCCACAGACCACATATCATGGTATTTGATGTTAACATTCAAATCTAGATGGAGCTCCTCTAGGGCTGAGTGTTGTGTGTTTTGGCTTTTGAATCCAGAATTCAGTCCCCAAAATAATTCCATCATAGAGGACAGCCAAGAGTGATTGGTCTTTCTATACCACAATTGACCAGAACCAGCTCTGCAGGTCTGGAATAGGCCACACTTGATGCAAGGTACTGGGGTTGGTGTTGCTAGCTCCCCACACATTTTGATGGAATTTCAATAGCCTGGAGAGCAGAAACTTCCATGGGCATGTATGTGGATGGAGACCTTTAGTCATCAGAATAATGTGGGGTACAAGTGGAAAGATTTTTAAATTGCCACTTCCTCTCCAACACACAACATTGAGAAGTATGAGTATTCCAGAACACTTAATTGTACTTCTGAGGAATCTGTACCTGGACCAAGAAGCAGTTGTTCAAACGGAGCATGGGAACACTGAATGTTTTAAAAT
>NW_006408685.1:2313358-2323470 GCF_000296735.1 Chrysochloris asiatica | reverse complement strand
CATGGGGTCGCTATGAGTCGGTTCCGACTCGATGGCACCTTGCAACAACAACAACAGCAACTCCAGCAATATGTTATAAGCCTCTGTGCCCCCTACTGTCCTCTTGCCTTCAAAGTCACCCATTTTCATATTCAGTATTACCATACAGCAGTTGCTCTGACACAGACAAGAAGTTTCTTTTCTGTTTTTTTGTTTGTATTGTTTTTGTTTTTAATCTCCACCCATGAGTCTGTTCATCTAAATCTCCTTGTGAGGATTAGTTTAGGGCTGGTCAGGGTTGACTATAGATTTGCAGTAGTGCCTGCCTGGACAGGCTCAATGCAGACAGCTTCCTCCTTTAATAGATCCTACAACCACTGTGTTCACTATCATGCAGCTCAGACTGACTGATAATCTAGAGCTTCCCTGGGAGTTTGTGAGTGGTGGCCAACCTGTGGTCACCAGAGGAGTGTGGGAAGCAAGAAAAATCTTACTTTTTTTTTTTTTTTTTTTCTGCAAACCACAGGTATGTTTCTTGAAACACCAATAAGTTATCTTTACTCTGAAGCTGCTCATGAAAGCTTAAGATGTCTGTGCCTGTCTGGTCACTGATTCATATTATCAGTATCTCATTGTTTTGCCATGTCTGCTCAGGTTTCTCTCCTAGTAAGTATTTCAGTTCATTGCTTTATTTCTGAAGCTCAGAGTTCCAGGACTATCATCTGTATATATTTCATTAGATAATCCATATCTTTGTTGTAGAGCAGAGGTGGGGAATGTCTGGACTTCGGGTTGTGCAAATCCCACAAAATCATTTGGTCTGGCCATGTCAAAGCAGCCGCAGTTCCAGCCATCACATTTGTTGTTAGGTGCCATTGAGTCAATACCAACTCATAGAGACCCTATATACAACAGAATGAAACACCAAGGTCCTGGGCCAACCTCACCATTACTGCCACACTTTAGCCCATTGATTCTGCCACTTTGCCAATCCATCTCACAGGGGGTCTTCCTCTTTTTCTCTGACCCTTCACCTTACCAAACACGATATCCTTCTCTAGTGACTAGTCCCTCCTGACAATGTGTCTGAAGTATGAGAGACGAACTTTGGCCATCCTGGCATCCAAGGAGCACTCTGGCTGCACTTCTTCCAAAACAGTTCTGTTTGTTCCTTTGGCAGCCCATGGCACTTTCAATATTCTCCTCCAACACCATAACTCAAAAGCATCAGTTCTTCTATGGTCTCACTTTTTCACTGTCCAGATTTCACATGCATATGACGTTATTGAAAATACCATGGCTTGGGTCAGGCACACCTTAGTGGTCAAGCTGACGTCTTTGCTCTTCAACACTTTGAAAAGGTCTTGTGCAGCAGATTTGCCTAATGCAATTCGTCGTTTGATTTCTTGACTGCTGCTTCTGTGAGTGTTGATAATTAATCCAAGAATAATGAAGTCCTTGACAAATTCAGTCTTTTCTCCATTGATAAGAATGTCATCTACTGGTCCAGTGGTGAGGATTTTTGTTTTGTTTATCTAAGACAGTGGTCTTTGATATTCATTAGTAAATGTTGTAAGTTCTCTTCTCTTTCAGCAAGCAAGGTTGTATCTGCATATCGCTGGTTGTTAATGAGTCTTCTTCCAATACTGATGCCACATTTTTCTTCATATAACACAGTTTCTTGGATTATTTGCTCAGCATACAGGATTAATATGTATGGTGGGATGAATTAACATGTATGGTGATATGATATTAATATGTAATGCTGTCATACACCTTTCTTAATTTTCAATCATTCAGTGTTCTCATGTTCTGTTCGAAAAAATGCCTCTTGGTTCTTGTACAGATTCCTCATGTTCAGGAATATTCATACTTCACAATGGGGTCCATATCTGCTGTGGCCAACAAGTCAACATGAGTAGGGGCAACGGGAGATGAGAAATAAAAGAAAGACACAATACACAATTAAAATATAGTAAAGTTGGGACCAGGTGGGGACAGCACTCTGATAGAGATACTGTGACATTATCCAACATTCAGCTAGTTTATTGTACACACAAATCAAAGGAGAGGACAGTTGGCAGGGAAAAGACTGCAAAATTCTTTTGGTATATAGATGTAAGCAGTAAGTGAGGCTTTATCAGAAGAATGTAGTTGCTAGGGAAACAGAGACAGGGTAGCGAGAGATGTTTTTGCAGACTGAACTGAAGGCCATGGACGCTTGTGTACAATTAAAGACTTTGCAAATTCCTTGTTCCCTGAGGCAGGCTTTGCAAGTTCTTCAGTGTTCAACCTGACCTGCCAGCAGCCCAATTTTCTGGACCACAACTGTTTAGCTGCAATTCTTCAGTTAAACAGCCCCAAGTCTGAGATCTTTGGTTCAGCTGCTCCCAACACATAGCTTGTCATGATCCACACAATCAAAAGCCTTTACATAGTCAATAAAGCACAGGTAAATGTCTTTCTGGTATTCTCTGCTTTCAGCCAAGATCCATCAGATATAAGCAATGATATCTCTCGTTTCACGTGCTCTTCTTAAACAAGCTTGAACCTCTGAAAGTTCTGTCAATGTATGCTTGCAGCCATTTCTGTATTACCTTTAGTAAAATTGTACTCGTATGGGATATCAAAGATATTGCCTGATGATTTCCGCATTCCTTTGGGTCACCTCTCTTTGGAATGGGCACAAATATGGATCTCTTCTAATCATTTAGCCAGATAGCTGTCTTCCAAATTTCTTGGCAAAGATGAGTGAGTGCCTCCAGTTCTGCCTCACTTTCTTTAAAGATTTCAGTTTATATTCCATCAATTCCTGGAGCCTGGTTCTTTGCCAATTCTTTCAATACACCTTGAACTTCTTCCTTAGGGATCATTGACTCTTGATCATATGCTACCTCTTCAAATGGTTGGACCAAAACCATTTCCTTTTTGTATAATGACTTTGTGTATTCCTTCCATCTTCTTTTGATGCTTTCTGCAATATTCAATAATTTGCCCAAAGACTCCTTCAATAACAAAAGTTGAGGCTTGAATTTTTTTCTTCAGTTCTCCCAGCTTGAGAAATTCTGAGCGTGTTCTTCCTTTTTGGTTTTTTAACTCCAGATCTTTGCACATTTCATTGTAATATTTTACTTTGTCTTCTCGAGCTGACCTTTGAAATTTTCTGTTCAGCTCTTGTACCTCCACATTACTTCCATTTGCTTTAGCACCTCTGCGCTGTAAAGCAAGCTTCAGTGTCTCTTCTGACATCCATTTTAATCTTTTCCTTCTTTCTGGTCTTCTTAATGACTTTTTGCTTTCTTCATGTGTGATGTTATTGATGTCATTTCTCAACTCCTCTGGTCTTCAATATTTAATGTTTAATGTCTCAAATCTGTTCTTCAGATGATCTCTAAATTCAGGTGGAATATATGCAATGTCATATATTGGCTCTCTTGGACTTGTTTTCATTTTTTTCAGTTTCAGTTTGAATTTGAATAGGAGCAATTGGTGGTCTGTTCCACTGTCTACCACTGGCCTTGTTTTGGCTGATGTTATAGAGCTTTTCCATCATCTCTTTCTGAAAATGTACTCAGTCTGATTTCTGTGTATTCCACCTGGTGAGGCCCATGTACAGGCCATCACATTAGGGGTGGGTTTTTTTGTTTGTTTGTTTTGTTTTTTTTAATGCTTGACCAAATGTAGCAGGTTAGTTTTTTTATGACCTGTGAATGTTATAAATTTTGGCAGGAAAAAGATTCCCAAATCCTGCTGTAGAGAATCCATACAGCCTTTCTGTCTAATCTGCCATCTGGCTGCCTCTCATGAATGAACTTTTGCTTTATTTCCTATATAATGTTCTGCATGTAAGTCCACAGCTCTTTTGGACTTCAGTCATTTGAGTTTAATGCAGTAAATCTGTTCTTGAGATAGTCTCTATCTTCAGGTGGAATATGTTCAAGATAGTATTTTGGTTCTCATAAACTTGTTTTAAGTTTCATCAGCTTCAACCTGAACTTGAATATCAGAAATTGATGGTCTGTTTTCCACAGTCTGCCTGGCCTTGTTTTTGGCTAATTATATTGAGCTTCTCCACCGTCTCTTTCCACAGATATAGTCAATTTGATTCCTGTATATCCCATCAGGTAAGGTCCATGTGTATAGTAATATTTTGTGCTGTTTTAAAAAGGTATTTGCAATGAGTAAGTCATCATTTCTATCACTAAAGCCACATTTTTGAACTACTAATCCTTTTTATTTTTTTCCAACATTCACATTCTCATCACCATTTATTATTATCAGTATATCTTATTTGTGTCTTTAATCAATTTCATACTGAAGAAGTTGGGAGAATTCTCTAATTTCATCATCACTTGCTTTACTGATTGGTGCATAAATTTGAATAATAATGGTATTAACTGGCCTTCCTTGTTGTTGTTGTTAAGTGCCCTATAGTAGGTTCCAACACATAGTATTTTCAATAACCTCATATGCATGTGAAAGCTGGACAGTGAACAAGGAAGACCCTAGAAAAATTAATGCTTTTGAGTTACGGTATTGGTGGAGAATATTGAAAGTGCCATAGGCTGCCAAAAGAACCAATAGATCCATTTTGGAAGAAGTGCAGCCAGAGTGCTCCTTGGAGTCCAAGATGGCTAAACTTCGTGCCTTGTACTTTGGACATACTGTCAGGAGGGACCAGTCACTGGAGAAGAATATCATGTTTGGTAATGTGGAGGGTTAGAGAAAAAGAGGAAGGCCCCCAATGAGATGGATTGGCCAAGTGGCAGCATTAATGGACTCAAGTATGTCAACAGTAGTGAGGCTGGCCCAGGATTGGACAGTGTTTCATTTTGCTGTGCATAAGTTCACTATGGGTTAGTACCAACTCGATGGTACCTAACAACAGCAACACCACATAGTGACCCTATTTAGGGTTTCCGAGGAGCAGGTTAAACTGCTGACCTTGTGGTTCAAACCCACCTTGCAGTCCAGCATATTAACCCGCAGTGCTACACCAGAATTTTCCTATCACAGACAATATTGTACTTCAAAATAGATCTTGAAGTGTTCTTTTTGATGATGAATCCTATGCCATCCCTCTCCAATGTGTCTTTCCTGGCATAGTAAACCATATCAGATTCAAAATGGCCAGTATAAGTCCATTTCAGCTAACTAGTGCCTAGGATATTAATCTGTATGTGCCCATTTAATTTTTGACAACTTATAATTTTTCTAGATTCATACTTCATACATTCCATGTTCTGATAATTGATAGATATTTGCAAGTTTTTTTCCTTATTTTGAGTTGTGCGCCTTTATTAAATGAAGGCTCAAAAGTCTTTATTCTATTCACATCATCGTAGTCAACTCAACTTGTAGAGGAAGTGCTTTCCTAATCATATTTCAAGTCCTTTTCAAACTGAGGGGCTAGTCTTCTGGCACTGCATCTGGCAATATTCTGTTACTATTTTTAACATTTTAATCTTCTAGCACTATTCATAAGGTTTTCAGTGGCTAACCACTCAGAAGTTTTGCATTTCTCCTGCTTCCTAGTCTGTCTTAGTCTGGAAGCTGTGTTGAAATCTGTCCACAGGGGTTATCCTAGTAGTATTTAAAATACTGGTGACATAGCTTCTAGTAGCACAGCAAGAGGATAAACCACAACATTGCACACTGGTAGAAAAGTAGTCTGGCATCAACTAAGCCCTAAATAACAGAAAACAACTGTAATCTATCCTTGTTCATCAAAATGAATTGAAAAATGCATACAATAGTGCCATTTGCACAGCAATGAAGAGAGGCAAAAGGCAGTCGATGCACATAATGTTTTTTCAATGTTTTTTTGTGTATACATTGATACTGCAGCATAGAATGAACATTTTTTTCCTGCATATAAAATAAGCTCCTACAAGTATTAATTTAACTACCATTTACTAAGGTACTAGGGAGTGTTGTTGTTTAGTGCAAATGAATCAATTCTGACTCATAGCTGCCCTTTATAAGGTTTCCAAGGAAGAGTTGGTGGATTTTAACTGTCAACATTGTTGTTAATATTCTAATGCTGATGTCACCTTTTCCCAAGGGATAATTAATTTGACAAAGTTGAGGGGTGAAATTTACCAAAAGAACCTACAACAGAAAAAAATGATTTTCCCATTATTATTCCATTTTGTATAATATCTCACTGAAAGAGAAATTCTTTCATTTTTTTAAACAGAAAAACATATTTCAAATGGGTATTTGGTAGAAATAAAGAAGATGGACTTTAATATTTATATGTGCTTGAGTTTATCAAACTTGCTTATGTGCATATCATATCAATACTAAGTACACAGAGTTTTATCATAAAGATTGAATCAATCAATGCAACATGAAAACACATCAACTCCGCAAAATAATTTTTTTTCTCAGAATTGACTTAATGTTTTACACCAGTTGATACATTGGTTCAGACCAAAGGATAAAAATAACGTCATGTGTATGTGCGCCTCAAGTTGTATACCATTGTGGTAAGTCATTTTGAAAGTATAGCGTTCAAGAGTATATTTTATTGCACATGTTGTTGTTAAGTGTTGTTGAGTCAGTTTGGACTCATTGCTACCTGTATTGTGTTTCTGAGGAAAGGAGTGACTGTTGGACTTGGACCACTAACCTTGCATTTCAAACCAAACTTGCAGTTCAGTGCTTATGTTACAGTACTCCACTAGTGAATAAGTACACTTTTTGGTAAGTTTTTTGTTATCAGTTGCTGATTCATGGTGAATTCATTTGTGTTTTTAAGACTGTGAACTTTTTGAAACGAGATCATCAGGTTTTTTTCCTCAAGTGTGTGAGTAGGTTTGACCACCAAACTTTCAGTTAGTCATAACATTTGTGCCATCCGTGGATTTTAGACATTATAAATCCAGTTTATCAAAATTGTTTAAGACAAATTTATATAAGAATAATTCAATTTTAAATTGCAAATACAGTCTGTCCTCATTATTTTAAATTCCGTTTTTGCCAATTTGCCAGTTGTTGTTTTTGCTAAGAATACTGTATAGGTTTTTTTAGGAGCAGCTTGTGAGTTTGAACCATAAAAATTACAGTTAGCAATTTGGGATCCCTTCAAATCAATACTAATGCCACTTCATGGCCACTTATGAACATGTGCAGAGTGGGAAAATTTTTGAGGCAGCTGATTTTGAACAAGGTAACACTTGTCTTTTTTTGTTTTTGCTTTTATACTGCAAACAAATGTCCTTCTTGCTGTCTATTTATTGGCACATTTTCCAAATTTTTGTGATTTGTCTTGATTTCACTGTTTAATGTGTCCCCCAAGCATAGACCTGAAGTGCTGTCTAAATGTTCCTAAGTACAAGAAGGCTGTGATAGAATTTGCCAAGAAAATACAAGTAAAAATTATAGCACTGTTGACTGTGATTTCAATGCTAATGTATCAACAATATATATTAAATTGTTGTTCTTAAGTGATGTTGAGTCAGTTCTGACCCATAGCGACCATGAAGAGGGTTTCCAAGAAGTGGCTGGTGAGATTGAACTGTTGGCCTTGTGGATCAAACTAATTTTGCAGTGTAGTGCATTAACCCACAGTGCCACACCAGGACTCCATAAATTAAATGTCTTAAAACTGAATATATAACATATATAAACTGAATATATAACAAAGTTATATATTGATATGCTGATGAAAATATTGGGAATGAAGACTCTTGCTAGTTATTTCCTCTAGGAGTAATGGTTTAGTATTTTTTAAATTCAGTATTCATGGCAACTTTATAGAACACAGCTGCTTGTGAATAACAAGATAAGTTATCTGGAAATAAAAATGATTAGATATTATCTCTTCAATAATAAAAACTTAGCTTGAGCTAAGCATAGAAAATTGCTTAAAAATATATTTTCTAATAATGTTTTTCTTTTAAGCCTATAAAAACATTCCTTTGGATTTTGAAAACGGTGACTTAATCAAGGGTCAATTAACACCTCAAAACTCCATCCCTATCACTATGTTTCTGACCACTAGACACTATCACAATTTTGTAATAATTACATTTCAAGTGCAAAATTGATATTTCTTGTTGAGTTTTGTTTCCTTAAACTGGGAAACAATGGGAATTTAACATTTTTTCAGAGTCCAAGGATCTGCTTACCTTTAGGCTTTTGTGTTCTAAGACTTGGTTTGTGCTCTCTAGCCAGTCCTAAACTCTTTTAAATATGGTTATCATTTTCCATCCTATGTAATCTTTAAAAGAAACAAAAAAATATTTATTGTCTACTATGGTGGTGATGTGCTGTGGAGTCGATTCCGACTCATAGTGACCCGTACAGGATTTCCAAAGGCTATAAATCTTTATGGGAACAGAAAACCTCATCTTTCTCCCATGGAACAGCTGGTAGATACAAACTGCTGACCTTAAGGTTCACAGCCCTATTTGTAACCACTATGCTACCAGAGTTACTGTATGCAAGGCAAAATGATATCCTCTGAAGAGAAAAAAAGAAAACAATAATTAGAAAATAGTTCTCACTATAAAATAATTAAATTCTTAATTAGGTATTTAAGAAATAAACATGAAATTTAATTAGTATTAAAGGATGCAAATGGCATAATGGCAGACATATGTCAGTAAACAATATAATATAGACTTTATATCAAATATGTGGTTCTAAAAAAGAACTCTATATAGGATTTCTAAGAAGTTTGCATCACACTGAATTGAAATCATTCTAAAAGGATAGGTATTGTTTTAAAATGTGAAAACAACTAGGATAATTTTAGACATTTATGTTGAAAATTATAGGAATGAGAAAGCTTTATGAGTATTTTGAGAAAGAAATTCAAACAATTTGATTAAACTGACATTTTTGTTGTGGAGCATTTGTGGATAAAGTATAAAAGTAGTGTAATAATATAGACATTCTTGAGGGCCTGTTGTTTTGTTTCCAGGGGAAGGAATTGATTTGAGACAAGTTAATCTGGTGTAAGTATCTAAAATGAAATCATGCAGGGCAAAGTCTAAAACTAGATACTTCAGTAAAGGAGCCAATTTTAACTTCTAAATTATGAAGTAGCTGGTACAAGTGATATATTAAAGAAAAATTTAGTAGAACCTGTTGATAGGTAAGATATGGGAGAATCAAAAGGGAAGTCAAGGAGATTAAGACTTTTAAAGCATTGGTAAGTGCTGGTGAAAATGACAGAAATAAGAAATCAGAGTTCATGACATGATAGAATATACTAATGAAAGTACCCGTTAAGAAATTTTAAGTGCTGGATTGAGGCTAAGAAACAAAGTGTCACAAACAAAGTCTAGTTAAGAATATAGTTATAATTAATTCTTTATTTGTTAGAGAAAAATGAAAGTACAGCTTTTCTACACTGAATAATGTAGATCTATTTAAGAGGCAGGGATGAGTGATTTGTGATTATGAAATGTTTAAAAAGTTTTAATGTTTTCAGAAATACACTATGATTGAAGCAAAGGAGAGAGATGAATAAGAGATTGTTTTACATTTCATAAACATAACTATATTCTTTTTTTTTCTTAAATGTTTTATTGTGAATTATGTGATAGTTTACATGGGAGAACATTAATTTTACATTCATTCTATTGGAAATCGTCTCATTGCCATGGTTACAATCCCCTCCATGCATCATCAACCAACCAAAGGGTAGACCCTGCAATCCTGCCCCCCCCCCTCGTACTCCCCAGGTTTTCAGCACACAGTCGCTCTCACTCTCTCGATCTAAAGTCTCCAGGCGCTCCATCGCTCCACGTCATCATCTCTGCCTCCATTTCAGGCGTCATTGCTTCTCTGTGTAGGGTCCCGCTCTCTGCTCTTCTCCCTTGATGGTCTTAGGGACCTCCGCCCCTAGACTAAAAAGTTAATCACTCCCCTCCTTGCTATAAAACATCTACCTTTACATTTCCAACCGTCACAATCAGTCCAGATAACAATTACTCACTGTTGTATCACAAGAGACCGGTCTGCATTTCATTGCATCAGCCCGGCCTAGACTGATTGGATACTATTCACTGGAGCTACTACCTTCCTCAAGGCCCTCTGGATCTAGGTTCCCTCTTGAAAGCTTGTAAACCAGTCACTTCTTGCCTTTGTAGCCCTCTGCCCCCCATTTTAGGTAGCCA
>NW_006408685.1:2303133-2308388 GCF_000296735.1 Chrysochloris asiatica | reverse complement strand
GTTTTACTTCCTCTTTGACGATTTGGATGCTTTTAATTTCCCTGTCTTGCCGTATAGCTCTTGCTAAGACTTCCAGCACAATATTGAATAGGAGTGGTGAGAAAGGGCATCCTTGTCTGGTTCCTGTTCGCAGGGAAGGCTTTCAATTTCTCTCCATTGAGAGGAATGTAGGTTGTTGGTTTTGTATATATGCTCTTTATTATGTTGAGGTATTTCCCTTCAATTCCTATTTTGTTAAGTGTTTTTAACAGTAAAGGATGTTGGATTTTGTCAGATGCCTTTTCTGCATCAATCATTATGATCATGTGGTTCTTTTCTTTTTATCTTTATTTATATGGTGGATAACATTGATAGTTTTTCTAATGTTGAACCATCTTTGCATCCCTGATATGAATCCCACTTGATCATGATGTATTATCTTTTTGATGTGTTGCTGGATTCTGTTGGCTAGGATTTTGTTGAGAATTTTTACATCTATGTTCATGAGGGATATTGGTCTATAGTTTTCTTTCCTAGTGACGTCGTTCCCTGGTTTTGGTATGAGGCTTATGCTTGCTTCATAAAATGTATTAGGAAGTTTTCCATCCTCCACTACATTTTGGAATAATTTGAGTAGAACTGGTGACAGCTCTTCCTTGAATGTTTGGTAGAATTCACCAGTGCAGTCGTCTGGGCCTGGGCTATTTTTGATTGGGAGTCTTTTGATGACCTGATCAATTTGTTCTTTTGTTATGGTCTGTTCAGATTTTCTACTTCACTTTGTGTAAATTTAGGTAGGTCTGTTTATCTAAAAATGTATCCATCTCTTGTAAATTTTCAAATTTGTTGGAGTATAACTCTTCATAGTGTTCTGTTATTATCCTTTTGATTTCCTTTGATTTCGTTGTGACATCGCCCATGTGGTTTCTAATGCATCTTATTTGTATCTTCTCCCTCCTTTCTTTTGTTAGGTTTGCCAATGGTCTGTCGATTTTGTTAATTCTTTCAAAGAACCAGCTTCTTGTCCTGTTGATTGTTTCTATAATTTTTCTGTTTTCTATCTCATTTATTTCTGCTTTAATCTTTATTATTTCTTTTCTTTGGGGAGATGTGTGTTCCCTCTTTTAGTCTGTTTCTAATTGTTGTAGATGCTGTGTTAATGTGTTAATTTTGGTTCTTTCTTCTTTTTGGATGTGTGTGTTTATTACAATAAATTATCCTCTCAGCACCCCAACTTAAAAAGACAACCATTTTAAGAATTACACTGTGCACACACAGATATTTAAATAACCTTCAGAGACAAAAGTAGTAAACAATCTTTCTGCCATTAACTTTTCAATATCTATCTGAACACCTCTATGGTGGTGACTAGAGGAGGGGCCTGAGCAAGTGGACACCCCCACCCACAACTAGAAGCTTCTACGGTGCACACATACTGCCTGTATAGCAAGGCGACTGGAGAGTTGGCCACAATTTTATTTTTGTTTCATAGTGGAGGTTCTTGTCTCTGCTTATGTATTGCTTCCACTTTTGTGTCTTTTTTCCTGGAGGTGGGAGCTTTGTGCCTTTTTTCCTGGAGGTGGGAGCTTTTTCTCCCCAAGTTATCCAACAAGGATCAACAATTGTGGCCAAATAGCCAAGCTACAAGCATACCCCATAATATTCCACCATTGAGACAAGAGCCTATAATCGCCGCCAAACATTACATGTAAAAAGGATACATATCTCCTGATCATATCCACTAGGAGAAACAACAGTAAGCTTAAAAACACTACCTTCCTAAAGTTACTCAGAATGAAGTAGAAAACTTGAACAGACCCATAACAAAACAAGAAATTGATCATGTCATCAAAAAAACTCCCAACCAAACGAAATCCAGGCCCAGATGGCTTCACTGGTGAGTTCTAGTAAACTTTCAGGAAAGAACTGTCACCAATTCTACTCAAATTATTCCAGCATATAGAAGAGGATGGAAATCTTCCTAATACTTTTTATGAAGCAAGCATAACCTTCATACCGAAACCAAAGAAGGACCTCACTTAAGAAAGAAAATTATAGACCAATATCCCTCATTAGCATAGACACAAAAATTCTCAACAAAATCCTAGCCAACAGAATCCAGCAGCACATCAAAAAAATAAATCATGACCAAGTGGGTTTCATAAAAGTGATGCAAGGATGGTTCAACATTAGAAAAACAATCAATGTAATCCACCATATAAATAAGATAAAGGAAAATAACTGCATGGTTATATCAGTTTATGCAGAAAAGTCATTTGAGAAAATCTAACATCCAATTCCTACTTAACAAAGTAGGAATTGAAGGGAAATTCCTCAACATAATCAAGAGCATATATACAAAACCAACAGCCTACATCAATCTCAATGGAGAGAAACCGAAAGCCTTCCCTTTGTGAACAGGAACCAGGCAAGGATTCCCTTTGTCACCACTCATATTCATATTGTTTTGGAAGTCTTAGCCAGAGCTATATGACAATAGCAAAAAGATGGAGACACCCGAATTGCCCATCAATTTAAGAATGTATAAAGAAACTGTGGTTCATACACACAAGGTAATATTTTGCTACCTTGAAGAACAACAAGGAAGCTGCAAGCCCCTGCATAACATGGATGAACCTTGAGGACATTATTTTTGTGAAGTATTGTCGAGTTGGTTCCGACCCATAGTGACCCTGTATAGGGTTTCTGAGGAGCAACTGGTGAGCTTGAACTGCCAACCTTGCAATTCAAACCTCTTTGCAGTCTGGCGCATTAATGCACAGCACCACACCAGGACATTATGCTGAGTGAAATTAGTCAGTCACAAAAGGAGAAATACTGCATTAGTCCATAATTATAAAAGACTAAGTAAAAGAACCCACCCAAAAGGGGAAAACCCCCACTATATATATAATGTATGAGATGAGAGGAGGGAAGGGAGGGAGGGGAAGATAGGGCACAAGGTAGGGAATAGACACAGGAAAGCTTGGGTGCTGGGGGGGTAAGGCTGCCAATACACAAGAAGGGGGAGGGGAATAGAAGAACAAGGCGAATGGGGAAACAGTTAGGCAGGTTTGCATAGGCTAAGAGAGACAGAGGTAAATGATGATGCATGCAAAACCTTGGAATAACAGGGCTTTAGGATACAAGGATTGAGGCATGTTTGGAAATGGTAAAAGAGGGGAATAATGTTAAGATGTTTGGCTGTCTTTTGAATCTTAGTTTGCCTTGCCTACTATTGTGAAATAGGCACTTGAGGTGGGGGGGGGGAATAGCAAGAAACATCACAATAGAAAGGTTGTAAGCCCTTCATCTTTTAACTGATTGGAATACCTTAAAGGGGCCTAGACATTTCCTAGTGAAAGAGACCTCCTGTGGAGCTTGTGCATTGCATAAGAACATTGGTGGAAACCAGAATCCTATCCAGAATTGTCTGAGGTGGGAAATTTCCACTGGAAAAGATGAATAGACCAGCCTGGAGAGGCTAGAAGAACAGAAGACAGTTTGTGAAGAAAGACCAGCAGGAAAAATCAGAAAAAAATTATGGCAGTATGATTGATTGTTACAAGAACAAGTAAGCTGTTCAACCGGGAGCCATCAAGGCACGTAGATGGGTCCCCTCAATGAAAACTCCCTTTCTAGACTAAGACTCAAGGGGAATACACGAGCAGGCATGGGATCTGGCTGGTGATCACGTCGGTCACCATTAAAGGGAAGAGGGGGGAAAAACAGGAATCAATAAGTTGGGATCTAAGTACGACCACATTCAGTAGACTCCTGTGAACACGGGAGGAGACCTGGATGGACAGCAGTTATAGCAAGACCCGGGGACTCCTGGGCCCAGTGGTAGTGACACGGCCATAGAAGACTAGAGTGGAGAATGAAGCGTCCAGCTGATATGAGTGAGGGGAGATGCACAAGAACACCCATACTTGCAGATAGTACCTACTTGACCTTGCTTCGATGGCTGGATGATCAGAACTCAACTAGAAGAAAAAAGAACAGGGGGAAAAAAAAAAAGGAGTAACCCACTACAATTTGAAGAACTTTACCTATACATATGGATGTACTAGCACAAAAAAGGGAACAAATCTTTACAGAAAGGCTCACTCCCACCACCTTGGTACACAGGGTTGACATGGAAAAGCTACTTAGACATTGGTTACCCAAAAGGGGGGTGGTGGTGGTGGCGGTAGTGCTATAAAGGCAAGAACGGACTGGCTTATAAGCTTTCACGATGAAGCCTAGTTCCAGATGGGACAGGTGTAGGTAGAACCTCCACTGAATGATTTCCAATCTGTTGGGATCGGGCTGGCAAAAGAAAATTGGAACAAGACTCTTGTGGAATATAGTGAATAATTGCCATCAGGACTTACTGTGAGGGTTGGAGATGTAGAGGTGGATGTTTTTTTAAAGGTGATTCTTTTTTATTTGGTTTGAATTAACCCAACAAAATTTTCTAGTTTCACTTTTATTTCAAGTATTTAGTTGTTTCAGTGAGAAAAAAATTAATTCCCTTTGCAGTGTTTAATTTTTTTTCTATTTTTTAAAAATGTTTTATTGTGAGTTATGCGATAGTTTACATGGAAGAGCATTAGTTTTACATTCAATCTTTTGTATATCATTTCATTGCCATTGTTACTATCCCCTCCATGCATCATCAACCAACCGAAGGGTAAACTCTGCAAGCCTGCCCCCTGTCTTCAGCATACAGTCCCTCTCCCTCTCTGGATCTAAAGTTCCCAGCTGCTTCATCACTCCACGTTATAGTCTCTGCCTCCGTCTCAAGCATAACTGCTTCACTGGGTAGGGTCCCACACTCCATTCTTCTCTGTTAATGGTCCTAGGGACCTCTGCTCCTAGACTGGAAAGTTAATCACTCCCTTCCTTGCTATAAAATGTCTACCTCTACATTTCCAGCAATCACAATCAGTCCTGATAACAATTATTCACTATTGTATCTCAGGAGACCCATCTGCATTCCATTTCATCAGCTCCGCCTATACAGATTGGATACTACTCACTGGAGATTCTGCCTTCCTCCAGGCCATATGGTTCTAGGTTCCCTCTGGAAAGCTTGTAAGCCAGTCACTTCTTGCCTTTGTAGCTCCCCCCACCCATTTTGGGTAGCCAATGTCCAAGTTGCCAATCCCTGTCTACTCTGTGTGGAGGGGGTGAGAATGATTCTTGCTGTAAGGATTTGTTCCCTCTTTTGAGCTACTGCTTCCATAGGTGTAGGTCAAGTTCATCAAATTGTATCAGATTACTCTTTTTTT
>NW_006408685.1:2302055-2302613 GCF_000296735.1 Chrysochloris asiatica | reverse complement strand
GCACGTTGTAGCCCCATTTTAGGTATTCCAATCAGTTATAGGCAGAAGACGGACTTACAGGCTTTCTATGGTGATGTTTCTGGCTATCCCTATCTCTCCCCCTCCAGTGTCTATTTTATAATATAATGCAAGGAAAACCAGGATTCAAAAGACAGCCAAGCATCTTAACATTATTCCCCCCTATTGCCCATTCCAACCATGGCTCAATCCCTGTATCCCAGAACCCTGTAATTCCAAGGTTGTGCATACATCATTCTTTACTTCTAACCCACTTAGCCCATTCAAAACTACCTAATTGTTCGCTCATCTGCTTTGTTCTTCCATTCCCCTCTCCCTTCTTGTATATTGCCCCCTCCCCAGCACCCAAACTATCCTGTGTCTAATCCCTGACCTGTGCTCCACCTTCTCCTCCCTCCCCTCACCCACCCAAACATTCAGCAATTAGCAATTACCCCACGCCCCTTTAGTATGGGTTTTTTTCTTAGTCTTTTACAGTAGTGGTCCTATGCAGTATTTCTCTTTTTGTGACTGACTAATTTCACTCAACATAATGTCCTC
>NW_006408685.1:2300620-2301881 GCF_000296735.1 Chrysochloris asiatica | reverse complement strand
AATCAACAAAGAGTGCCCCCACCTCCTTTTAGTATGGGTTCTTTTCCTTAGTCTTTTTTTTTAGAATACTTCAACGAACTTTATTTTAACACTAAACATGTTTTATGGTATGTAAACTTAAAATATTTGTTAAATTTTAGCTTATACAAGGAGGTTGCAAAAAGTTTATGGAAAAATTAAATGAAAACAAAGTGGATTTTTCTGTACAAAATTTTGGAGACCTCTTCATACACTTTTGCTTTTTAAGCTACAGAGAAATGATCTCTCTATCTCTGTTTGTATTTTCCTTGAAGATATCTATATATTGGTGTTATTGTCAAGTGCTGTCAAGGTGGTTCTGACTCATAGCAACCCTGTTTTGGGTTTCTGAGGAGTGGTTAGTTACTTTGAACCACTGACCTTGCAGTTCAAATGGACATTTCAGTCTGCTGCATTACCCTTCAGTGTCACACCAGGTCTTGTATGTTACTGTTAGGTGCTATTGAGATGGTTCTGACTCATAGAGACCCTTTGCACAACAGAATGAAACACTGCTTGGTTCTGCATCATCCTCACAATTGTTGTTCTGTTTGAGCCCATTGATACTGCCACTTTGTCAATCCATCTCCTTGGGACCCTTCCTCTTTTTGGCTGACCCTCCACTTCACCAAGCATGATGTCCTTCTCCAGGGAGTGATGTCTGCTGACATGTCCAAAGCACGAGAGATGAAGGCTCTCTATCTTCGCTTCTAAGGAGCATTTTGGCTGTAGTTCTTTCAATGCAGAGTTATTTGTTTCTTCCGTTAGTCCATGATTCTTTCAATATTCTTCACCAACACCATATTTCAATGCACACATTATTCTTTGGTCTTCCTTATTCATTGTTCAACTTTCACATGCATATGAGGCTATTTAAAATATCATGGCTTTGGTCAGATGGACCTTAGTCCTCAAACTGAAATCTTTGCTCTTAAATACTTTTTTTTTTTTAATGTTTTATTTTGAATTATATGATAATTTACATGAGAGAACTTTAGTTTTACATTCATTCTATCGTATATTGTTTCATTGCCATTGTTCCAATCCCCTCCATGCATCATCAACCAACCAAATGGTATACCCTACAAATCCACCCCTACACTCCGCTACCCCCACCCCCAGTCTTCAGCACACAGACCCTCTCCCTCTCTGGATCCAAAGTCCCCAGCCACTTCATCACTCCACGTCATCGTCTCTGCCTCTATCTCGGGCCTCGCTGCTTCTCTGGGTAGGGTCCCACTCT
>NW_006408685.1:2287351-2288585 GCF_000296735.1 Chrysochloris asiatica | reverse complement strand
TTGTTTTCTTATCCATTCTGCCACCCTCCGTCTCTTAACAGGTGCATTTAATCCATTTACATTCAGTGTTATTATCGATAGGTATTGATTAATTGCTGCCATTATGGGTTTTTTTTGTTGTTGTTGTTTGTTTGTTTGTTGTGGTGTTGCTGCTTCTTTGTTCTGTTTGTCTTCCTTTGTTGAGCTCATGATTTTTGTGTTCTTTCTTCTGAGTTTCCTCATAGTTTTAATATTTTCATGTTCTTCTTGGATTTTCATTCTCATGGTATGTTGTGAAGTGTTAATTTTCTTTGAGGTTGCCTTATAGTCCATTAACTTTTTTCTCCATTTAGTGCACTCCATTTTATCCTGTAATCGATCTGACCTTCTCACTATCTGGGTCTCTGTTCCTATGTGTTTACCTTCTTTTACATTGGGCTTGTTTTGATCATAGACTGACCTCCCAGATTTTCTCAGTATGTTCTTATAGTTTTGTTCTGTTAACAACTCTTCCTTCTGTTGACTTAATTCAGGGAGGTGCTGCCATGTACGTCAATCTCTGGTTGTTGTCTGTTCTTGTTAGTTCTCAGTCCACAGAACTCCCTTTATGATGTTTTGTAGTGCAGGGTTGGATTTGGTAAAATAACTTAGCTTCTGTCTATCCTGGAATGTTTAGATTACACCATCATATTTGACTGAAAGCTTTGCTGGATATAGGATTCTTGGTTGGCAAGTTTTTTTTTCTTTAAGGGTTTTATATATGTCTCCCCATTGCCTTCTTGCTTGCATGGTGTCTGCTGAGAGATCCAAGCTTAATCTGACTTGCTTGCTTTTGTATGTGACACTTCTGTTTTCCCTGGCTGCTTTCAGAAGTGTCTCCTTATCTTTAAGTTTAGAGAGCTTGACTATGATGTGTCTTGGTGATTTTTTTTTTGGGGGGGGAGTCTACCTTTCCTGGAGTTTGTTGAGCTTCTTGAATGTTTATCTTTTCACTTTTCAGGATGTTAGAGAAATTTTCTTGCAGCAGTTCTTCGACTATTCCCTCTGTGGACTTGTGTGATTCTTCTTGTTTTGGAATGCTGATAATTCTTAAGTTATTCCTCTTCATCTTGTCCAACAAGAATCTTAGACCTTCCTCAGATTTTTTTAAATCTTTTTTTGTGTTTGTTCTTCTATCTTAGTGGTATTGAGAGATTTGTCTTCCAGATCACTGGTTCTGCCTTCTATCTCATCTATTCTACTCCTCTGCCCTTTC
>NW_006408685.1:2285251-2286471 GCF_000296735.1 Chrysochloris asiatica | reverse complement strand
TTTTAAAACAAAGTATCTGGAATATAACCATCATCTGAAGACATATCTATAAACTATAGTTTTTATTCCTTAAATAAAAAGGAAGTTGTTAAAAAGAACAAGATGTATCTGTAGGTGTTTCTTTGAAAAAGCTGTGAGTGGGAAAAAAAAAAAAAAGAAAAAAAAGCCAGAACAAAAAATAAACAGTTAATAAAAGTTCAGGGCCTCCATTTGGGGCTGAGTATCTGTGCACATGCGTGGCAGAAGGACCCACCAGCGGTGAGGTTGGGGGGTGGCCACATGGCTTAGGGTCTCTCCCTATTCACCAGAATGGAGGTGGGCAAACAGTGGTCATGGCAATTACCAGATACCAAAGAGAAAAAGAAAATCAGAATAATGCAAAATGACAAAGTATATTGTCCACCTTTGTCCCAAGGTTCCTGCGGTGTTTTTACACAGTGTTTTGTCTTGCCACGTAGTCTCACCCAGGATATCAGTTCCGGGTCTCCGAGCCCGGCCAGGCAGATTCAAAAGTATGTGATTTTTTTACTTCAGCTCCGAACGCCACAAGCTATAAGCCTTCAAACCTTTAAAATATTCCTATCTCTTTTGTTCCGAGTTTCGGAGCTCTGCCCTGGATCTCCTTTGCCTGGTATTCTTTTGTATTGCTGATGGCAAACTTCACTGCATCTCCACCCCATCTGCCATCAAAGAGATGGATGTTGTTTGACAAAATTAGGGGAGTGATTGATTTTGGAGCCCAGGAGCAGAGGTCCATGGGACCATTAAGTTAGAAGAATGGAGAGTGGAACCTTACTCAGAGAGGCAATGACACAGGCTTGGAGACAAAGATGATGACATGGACAGATGGAGTGGCTGGGGACATGGAATTCAAGAAGGGAAAGGAGCTGTGTCCTGACAGCCGGGGGGCAGGCCTGTGGGGTTTATCCTTTGATTATTTGATGATGCATGGAGTGGATTGTAATCATTGCAATGAAACGAAATACGATAGGATGAATGTAAAACTGTTGTTCTCCCATGAAAACCCACATAATTTACAATAAAAACTAAAAAAAAAAAAAATTAGTTACTGAGATTAACATAGAGAATAAAAGTTTTGTGCCGGGGTCTGACCCCGACATAGTTGTCACGCGTGTTTGGTTCACGAGGAGGGGAGATCCAGCGGCGATAGGGATAGCGAAAGAATACACAGACAAACAGAAGAAGGGAGACAATGAGGC
>NW_006408685.1:2283131-2283562 GCF_000296735.1 Chrysochloris asiatica | reverse complement strand
TTCTGTTGAGATGCAACTAAAGTCTTCTTTCAGATGGGTCCTCGGTGAATGCTGGCTTCCACGAGGTTCCTCTCGCCACAGGGTCAATTCAGTCAGGTTGGAATCTATGTGCAGTCAGCAGTAACATGGCTGCACTCGCCATGCTTTGTGCCAGAGCTGGGGAAAAAACTTTTGGAAGGGTCTTTGATCTGAAAAATAGGCTAGAACTTTCACTCTTTTTGATTAATAATATCTTTAAAGTAGTAGAATTGGGAAACAGATGAGAGGAGATTCGTTGCAAGTGCTTAAAAGCAAGGTTAATATCAATCAATCCGGTGCTAAAGTTTCTATTGAAACACTCTGAAGTTTCGGTTTATAATTCTCTGCCTTTGCCCAGGTATCTGAATTCACGGAATCTTTGCTAATTTTAAAAGCCAATTGTTTAGCCACAC
>NW_006408685.1:2269665-2281215 GCF_000296735.1 Chrysochloris asiatica | reverse complement strand
ATCACATTTATCTGTGGATTTTCAAAGGCTCCAGTGTATTAATTTAATATATATACCTGAATATTAAGATGAAAGCAATTTTCCATTAACTGCCAGTGGCCTCATTTGTTACACTCAGCCCTAGAGGGCCTCGAACCTCTGACTAGTCTTACACGGTCTGCAATAATTTTGGGGTAAAAAGAAAAACTTGGAATATATTCTTTTTTCTTTATCTTGACTTCTAGGAGCATACACAAACACTCTCATACACACTTCACATCTACCAGTAGGAAATCTATGAAAATTTAGTAGAAGGCAACATATAACATTGAGAAACTTAATTCTTGTTTAATCTCTAGACTTTCTTTTAAAAAATAAATTAAAACAAAGCCAAATGTTTCAACTCCACAAATCTTGAATTTAGAATTTGAAAATCTTTACTTTTAATTTAAACACAAATTTACTCTTATGTTGAACAATGCTTAGGAAATTTTTTGTCCATTATAGCCAGTTTGAATCATATCCAAACATATAGGTACATAATAATTTGAACATGCAAAATAACCATTTTATTTTACCAATGTCTGTAGCCAGAAATTAATCAAACATTCTATCAAGATAACTATCAGTAACTATCAAGATAATATCTGTATATGTTCTTTTCGACAATGAATGCAACACTATTCTTCAATCTGTTATTCCCAGCATAGTAAACCATGTGGTTGTCAGATTCAAAATGGCCAATATCAGTCCATTTCAGCTAAGTGATGCCTAAGACATCAATTTTTATACGTTCCATTTCATTTTTTACAATTTCAAATTTTCTTGATTCATACTTTGTATATTCCATGTTCCAATTATTAATGGATATTAATAGCTGTTTCCTTCGTTTTGAGTTGTGGCCCATAAGCAAATGAAGGTCTTGTGTTCTTTACCCCCATGGGTTTTACTTCATTTGAGTTGTCATGGTTAACTCTATTTTTTGGAGGCAGCTCTTCCCCAGTCGCATTTTAATTGCCTTCCAACCTGAGGGGATCATTTTCTGGCACTATATCTGACAGTGTTTCTCTGCTATTCATAATGTTTTCAGTGACTAAATATTCAGAAGCAGTATGTCATACTGTGGTGGCTTGTGAGTTGCTGTGATTCTGGAAGCTATGCCACTGGTATTTGAAATACCAGCAGGGTCACAATCACTATCATTTATATAATTTTTGGTTTCACTGGGTAGCATAGGATATATTGCTTATAAAGTCTAAGCAGGTGAACACATAATATATGTATTGTCCTTTACAACCTGCTTTATTTCATTATTAAGTGAATAAATAATTACCTGAAACCACAGCCTCTATGTTATTTCAATGTTTGACAAAGTTTAAAAAGCCATTGTTGTTGTTAAGTGTCTTTGAGTGAGCTCCGACTCAGTGTGACCCTGTATAGGGTTTCCAAGTAGCAGCTGGTGTGCTTGATCCACCTACCTAGCAGTTCAAACCACCCTTGAAGACCAACGTATTAACCCATAGCACCACGCCAAGTCTCTAAGTTCTCTAAATGTTTAACAAAGTTTGAAAAGCTTTGGAATATGAAATATCATTGATTGAATTTTACCAACTACAGAGCCCATTTGCTAGGTAAATGGAGAAAAATCATATGCATCTACATAAGAAATTATCTTCTCAGTAGATTTAGTTGAAGCAATTAAACAATGTGCATCAATGTCCAAATATGGATCAAAAAGCTGTGGTGTAATTTACCCTCTGATGCTTCTTCTTAAACAATGCAAACTGTCTCAGCAAGGCTAGAAGATTATTTTGGGTTATTTGTAACTTCTCCCAGGAAACCGTGGTATAGATTATATTTACAAATCAAAGGCTAACTATGCATTTTCACCACCTGTAAATATAAGTATTTAAAGTGAAGTTTAAATGGAAACATTGTCAATAACTAAAAACAGGATAATTTCAACATTGTCTTATTTAAAAAACAAAACAAAACAACTTTCTTAGAGACACACTGGAAAATTGTCTAATAAAAATTTAATAATCAAGACATGTGAGAGGTTGTGGTGAAAAGGGATACAGAGATAGTGAACAAAGTGATCTGCTGTAGTAATCAAATTTGTTGTTGTTGTTGTTGTTAAGTGTCGTCAACCCATAGTGACCCTGTATAGCGTTTTCAAGGAGCAGCTGGTGAGCTTGAACCACCGCCATTGCAATTCAGATGACTTTATAGTTTGGTGCGTTAACCCACAACACCACACCAGGACTCCAGTGATCAACTAGGATTAGGAAAATGATCATCTTTAAGGGAAGCAGATTCCTGATCAATGGATTGAATTGTGATATATAAGGTCATCTGAAGCAAATACAAACAGAGATGCAAGAAAAATGCACAAATACCTAACATATGATCATCAATTGAAAATAACCTAACAAATCAAATACTATAGTGTTGATACTTAAAGCTCTTTATCCAAATAAATGAATCTTGAAAATATAACAATTTCATAGTGTTGATATCTAAGGAAAAAGTTTGCTTGATTTTTAATTCTGATGAGAATATTTTAACATCACAATTTATTATATATTAATTTTAATTACCTCTTTTGTTCTTTTCTTCATATTATTAAAAGGTTCTTCTGGATATTTGGAGTTCATAGCATTTAAGCATTCATATAAATAGAAAATTCCAGAAAACAGAATTTAAAAATAATTGTAGAATTATTCAAATCATGAAAAAAAATGTTTGTTTTTTTTTTCTGCAGAAATATAATTGACTATGGATATGCATAAAGATAGAATTGTATATCAAAGAGATGGGAGAAAATCATAGAAACATCATGGTTCTGCCATTGGAAGTTAAAAACTGAGAAATTATAAATGCAGTTTTGACGAGGTGGTCAGAGTAAAGTACTTTGTTGTTGTTATTGTTAAGTGCTGTCAAGTCAGTTTTGATTCATAGTCACCATGTATAGGGTTTCCAAGGAGTGGCTGGTGAGCTTCAACAACTGATCTTGCAGTTCAAACTGACTTTGCAGTCCAGCGCACCACACCAAGACTCCAAGAGTACTTTAGAACACTCAAACAATATTTCTCTTATGTTTTAGGCTTTTAACTATATATATCTGTAGGCTAAAAAAGCATCAAACTCTTTCTTGTGTCTGCATAGATGTATTTCTTATGATAGTTCAAAAATTGAGATTATTCTTTCAGTTTAAAGCTCTTATTATAAAAGATTAAAATGCAAAACAAAAACAAAAGAACTGAAGTACTAGGGTTATTAGAGAAAGTCAGAAATGATTGCAGTGTTTGCTTCAACATCTACTATTCCATGTGTATCTGTAAATATTTTGCCAAATAATAAGTAAAGGAACTCTGACATTCATAAAGTAAGAGTGAATTTACCAAGAACATTTAAGATATATTTTTTCTTTATCTTGTTGGTAGAAAACTCACATTTTAAATCATCAAGTCTCCATGAAAATATAACTAAAATCTAAATTATATGTAAGGGGAAATGTGACTCAAATAATGGAATGAGCAGTGGATGGATTCTTAATAGTTTGTGAGCAGTCATCAAAGGTGCAACTATTAGTCTTTCCTACTCTGGAGCAAATAACTGCGAATAAAATCAAAGATTCAGGAAAAGCAATTAGTCAAAGGATTACTGGGCAATGTGAAACTCATCTCCATTACCCTGAGAATAGAATAACTAGATGGTGACTTAATTCTACTGCTGACCACTCTGAAAAGGATCACAATATGAAGTCCTGGATAAAGTACAAGAAAAATGTTGAACAAAACTCAAAATCATAAAAAATATCAGTTTAACTGGTATGATAAAGACTGGAGGGAACCTTGATTTTATGGCCCTTAGCTGCCCTTCATGCCTAGAAATGAATTCACCCCCTAGCCTATTCCCACCCCATGGCTCAGCTTTCAAACAAACTATTGTACTATAATGTGAGCTTCAGGGGGATTCCCTCTCAATAGAATAATCAACCATACAGGATAAAAAGGGCAACATTTGCTTTGGGATAAATTTCCAAGTCCTGGTGTGGTGCTGTAGGATAAGCACTAAACTGCTAACCACACAGTTGGAAGTTCAAACAAACCAATCACTCGTAGAAAACCCTTTACTGGGTTGTTATGCAATAGAACCGACTGGATAGATTGCACTGAACAAGAACAAAGTTCAGAAATCAGGAATGAATGGGACAGGACAAATGAAAATGGGAAACAGTAGGAAGTGGGCAAAGATATGTTACAATGTCATGAACCAAAACGTGATTAATTGTTTAATAGAAAAGCTTTCTGTGTAACGTTCACTCAAATCACAATAAAATGTTTGTTTTTAAAAGAAACTTTAAAAAAATGTGACACTGTAGTCTTTCAATTTACTTGAAACTTATCTGTGCGATGTTTTATTTACAAAATCTCAAGCTTGGTTTGTGTATGCTTCTTAGGAAAACAAAATACATTACTATAAAACCTTAATAGTTGCTCCATTAACTTAACCATTGTTTGGTAAAACAAAGCCAGGCAAAGCAATGCAGAACACTAAGCAAAACAGATAATTGTAAGCCTATTTTATCATCATGAGTACATGAAGGAAAATAAATTGGCAGCCAATTCACATTACAGACCATGATACCTGTACAGTGTCCTATGAGTTAATTTCATATATGTGTAGGATAAACACTAGACTACAAAGTCGGTTTGAAGTGCAAGGTCAGCAGTTCAAACTCACCAGCTGCTCCTTAGAAACCTTATTCAGTGTTGCTACAAGACAGACCTGACTCTATGAAACTTAACAACAACAAACTTAACTATATCCTACAATTACCACAGAGTCCTGGTATGGCATTGTGGGTTAATGCGCTGGACTGCAAGGTTGGTTTGAACTCCAGAGTCGGTGGTTCCGTCTCATCAAAATGACTTGAAAGCACTTAACAGCAACAACAATAATTACCACTAGAATTTTTAAATATAAATTTCCGGGGAAAATTCAGGTAATAATATGCATGGCATGAAATATTTTTGCACACATATAAATTCCACACCATGAAAGCTAGCATAGCTTCAGTTTCAACAAACCTTTCTAGAGAGTCTACTATGTGATAACACCACTCATTTGTCAGTTTGTCATACTATTATGATTTGCATGCTGTTGTGATGTGGAAAGTTGTGCCACCTGTATTTCGAACACCACTATGGTCATCCATGCTGAGTCAGTATCAGTGGAACTTTCAGATTAAGACAAACTAGGATGAAGAAACTGGTGATCTACTTCTTTACAAAAAAAAAAAAAAAAAAAGACATGGCCAGTGAAAATCTGAATAGTAGTGGAACATTGTCTGTTATAGTGCCAGAAGATGAGCCCCTTGGATTGGAAAATATTCAAACTATGCTGAAGAAGAGTAACCTCCTCAATACAGAGTCTACCTTAATGACCTAAGTGGCGTAAATGTTTGGGATGTTTGTTTGCTGATGTGGCATGACTCAAAAATGAGAAGACATAGCTGTAAACAGCCCTTAATAATGGGAACAAGTAATGTAAGAAGTATAAACATAGAAACATTGGAAGTCAACTAAAACATGAAGATCAATGTCCTAAGCATTACTGAGTTGAAAGTGACTGGTATTGATCAGTTTTCTGGGAATAGTAAATTGTAAAGGAATCACCATTTCAAGAGCTCTCCTCTTTTTGTAGTTGCTGATTTTCAAATTCACTGAATACTTAGAATAATATCCACAGACCTGCAAGAAAGACCAATTTATAACAATGTTATTTAAATTTACACACCAAGCCATTATTGCCAAAGATGAAGAAATGGGAGATAGTTACCAACAGCTGAAGTGTAAAATTAATAAAAGATGCAGTCAAAGTGTATTAATAAACACTGGTGATAGGAACACAAAAATTAGAAACAAAGAATTGTTAGCTGGAAAATAAAGTATTGGACACACAAACAATGCAACAAATTACATGATTTAATTTTGCAAGACCAAAGACTTATTTATTGAAAATCTCTCTCTCTCTCTCTCTCTCTTTTTTTTTTTTTTTTTTTTTGGTCCAACAGCATAAACAGCAACTACACATATGGACACCTCTGGGAAATATGTACCAGTCTGTTTTCAGAAAAAAATGCAATGTTGGAAATCTTAATCGGCAGTTCTAGTCTGTCTTATAGGGTTTAATATTAATTTACATTAATCATTTCATTGCAATGATTACAATCTCCTACATGCATCATCATTGTTTATATTCCCTCTTTTTTGGAAGAACACAAAAACACTCAGGAATATATAATTATTTAAACAACCTAAAGGTACATTCTGAAAGACTGCCGCCTGGTCGCCGACACACAGCTTTTCTCTTTCCATGAGACTATAGTCCTTAGCTGCTCTATTTCTCCGTGTTCTCATCTCTGCCTTCATCTCTGGTGTTGCTGCTTCTTTGGATAGGGTCCTACATTCCGCCCATGCTCTTCTCCCTTGATGGTTCTAGGGCCCTCTGTTCCTGGACTGTAAGGTTAACAACTACTCCCTTTTTGTTACACAACTACTGTTAAAGTTGTGAAAGTCGCAATTATTTATGATAACAATTATTCACTATTGATTCATAAGAATCTTATCCTAAACTCTTTTTTGCCAGGCCCATCTAGACAAAATGAAAACTATTCAGTAGGGATTCTACCTTCCCCCATACACTCTGAAACTAAACTCCTACTTGAAAACTTATAAGCCAGTCACTTTGTGCCTTTATAGACTCCCACACACACAACTTAGGTACCACATGTTTAAGTTACACGATCCTATCAGTCCTGTATGCATAGGAGATAGAATTGATACTTGATGTGAAGACTCCTTCCCTCTCAGTTGGTATTTAGTGCAATTACATCCACAGTATAAGTCAAGTTTATCAAATTTTAGCAATTTGCACTTGTTTGCTTTAATATAAAAGCTTTTATGTTTGTTTGTTCGTTTTTAGTCTTTCTATCTTACTCGAGTCAAGTTCTGATCAGCAAGCCATCGAAGCTGGGTTGAATGATTACTATCTACAAGTTTGGGCATTCTTTTTTTTTTTTTTTAATGTAAGAAGTATGAACATAGAAACATTGGAAGTTTTAATGTTTTATTGTGAATAATGTGAGAGTTTACATGGGAGAACATTGTTGTTGTTAGGTGCCATCGAGTCGATATCGACCCATAGCGACCTTATGCACAGCTGAATGAAACACTGCCCAATCCTGGGCCAACCTCACTACTGTTGCCATGCTTGAATCCATTCATGTTGACACTTGGTCAATCCATCTCATTGGGGGTCTTCCTCTTTTTCCCTGACTCTCCACATTACCAAACTTGATATCCTTCTCCAGCGACTGGTCCTGCCTGACAATATGTCCGAAGTATGAGAGACAAAGTTTGGCCATCTTGACCTGCAAGGAGCACTCTGGCTGCACTTCTTCCAAAACAGATCTATTGGTTCCTTTGGCAACCCATGGTACCTTCAATACTCTCCTCCAACACCATAACTCAAAAGCATCAATACTTTTACAGTTTTCCTTATTCACTGTCCAGCTGTCACATGCATGTGAGGTTATTGAAAATACCATGCTTGGGTCAGGTGCACCTTAGTCCTCAAGCTGACATCTTTACTCTTCAACACGTTAAAAAGGTCTTGTGCAAAAGACCTGCCTAATGCAATACGCTGGTTGATCTCCTGACTGCTGCTTCTGTAAGTGTTGATAGTTGATCAAAGAAGAATGAAGTCCTTGACAATTTTAATCTTTTCTCCATTGATAAGAACGTTGTGTATTGGTCCAATGGTGAGGATTTTTGCTTTCTTTACATTGAGATGTAATTTATACCTAAGGCTGTGCTCTTTGATCTTCATCAGTAAAAATTTTAAGTCCTCTTCACTTTCAGCAAGCAAGGTTGTATAATCTGCATATCGCAGGTTGTTAATGAGTCTTCCTCCAATCCTGATGCCACGTTTTTCTTCATAGAACCCAGATTCTCAGATTATTTGCTCAGCATACAGGTTGAATAATATAGTGAAACCATACAACATTGTCACACACCTTTCTTAATTTTAAACCATGCAGTATTCCAATGTTATGTTCAAACAACTGCCTCTTGGTCCATGTACTGATTCCTCATGAGCACAATTAAGTGTTCCAGAATAATCATGCTTCGCAATGTTGTCCATAGCTTGAAAGCCTTTGTATAGTCAATAAAGTACAGGTAAACATGTTTCTGATATTCTCTGCTTTCAGCCAAGATCCATTGGATATCAGCAATGATAGCTCTCATTCCACAGCCTCTTCTGAATCTGGCTTGAACCTCTGGAAGTTCTCTGTCAATGTATGATTGCAGCCATTTCTGTATTATCTTTAGCAAAACTTTACTCGCATGGGATATCAAAGTGATTATCTGATGATTTCCACATTCCATTTTGTCACCGCTCTTTGGAATGGGCACAAATATGTATCTCTTCCAATCAGACGGCCAGATAGTTTTCTTCCAAATTTCTTCGCAGAGATGAGTGAGTGCCTCCTGTGCTGCCTCACTTTCTTGGAATATTTCAATTTTCATTCCATCAGTTCCTGGTGCCTTGTTCTTTGCCAATTCCTTCAATGCACCTTGGACTTCTTCCTTCAGTATCATTGGCTCTTTATCATATGTTACCTCTTGAAATGGTTGAACATTAACCATTTCCTTTTGGTACAGCGACTCTTCCATCTTGATGCTTTCTGCATCATTTATTCTATCATGTCTAGTTTCATTGCCATGGTTACAATACCCTCCATGCATCATCAACCAACCAAAGCATACACCCTGCAAGCCTGCCCCTTGTCGTCAGCACACAGCCCCTCTCCTTCTCTGGGTCTAGAATCCACAGATGCTCCATATCTCAATGTCATCATCTCTGCCTCCATCTCTGGTGTCACTGTTTATCTACGTAGAATCCTGCACTCCACTCTTCTCCGTTGATGGTCCCAGGGACATCCACTCCTGGACTGCAAAGTCAACCATACCCCTCCTTTTGCTACAAAATGTCTACTTTTACATATCCAGGCCTCACATTCTGTCCTGAGAGCAATTATTCACTGTTGTGCCACATGAATGCCATCTCCATCTCGTTTCATCAGTCCCACCCACACAGATTGGATACTACTCAGTGGAGGTTCCACTCTATTCAACGTCCTCTGGATGTAGGCTCCTTCTTGAAAGCTTGTAAGCCAGTCACTTCTTGCCTTTGTAGTCCCCCATTTTGCATAGCCAATGTCCAAGTTGCCCATTCCTGTCTACCCTGTGAATCAAGAGGATGAGAATGATCCTCGCTGTAAACATTTGTTCCCTCTTTTGAGCTACTGCATCCATCAGAATAGGTCAAGTTCAACAAATCACATCACATTACTCTTTTTCTCATCTTCTTTCTTCTTTTAGTTGTGTTTGGATCATCCAGCTATTGAAGCCAGGTCAAGTGGGTATTATCTGCAAGTGTGGGTGCTCTTGTGCATATACCCTCTCTTCTTATCAGCTGGATGCTACATTCGACACTCTAGTCCACTGTGATTATGTTATTGACTCTGGTCCCAGGAATCCCCAGGACTTGCCACACTGCTGGCCAACCAGGTCTGCACCCGGGTTCACAGGCGTCTATTGAACATGGTAGTGTTTTGCTCACAGCTTCATTGCTGTTTTTCCCTCACTTCCCCTTATCAGTAACCAATGTGGTCACCAATCAGAGTGCATGCCAGCTCGTGTAGTCCCTTTGAGTTGTAGTCTTGGAAGGGGGTTTGCCCTGAGGGGACTCAAGCACTTGACTTGATGTTCCCTGGGTGAGCATCTTGCTTGTTCTTGTAGTAGTCATTCAAACTGCTATTATTGTTTTGCAATTTTCCTGTTGGTCTTTCTTTCAAGAAATATCTTCTGTTCTTCAAACTGCTCCAGGCTGGTCTGTTTGTCCTTTCAAGTGGAAATTTCACACCTCAGATGATTCTTGATGGGGTTCAGGATTCCACCTACGGTCTTATGTAATGCAGAGGCTCCACAGAAAGCCGCCTTCACTGGGCATGTTGTAGCCCCATTTTAGGTATTCCAAACAGTTACAGACAGAAGACAGATTTACAAGCTTTTTATGGTGATATTTCTAGCTATTCCTTTCTCTCTCCCTCACATGTCTTTTTTATAATGGTATGCAAGGGAAACCAATATTCAAAAGACAGCCAAGCAACTTAACATTAATTCCCCCATCTTATGCATTCAAACCAAGGAGCTCTGGTAGAGCAGTGGTTACAAATTGGACTGGTAACCTCAAAGTAGGCAGTTCAAAACTACCAGTTGCTCCATGGGAGAAAGATGAGGCTTTCTGCTCCTGTAAAGATTTACAGCCTCAGAAACCCTTTACAGGGTCACTATGAGTCGGAACCAACTCCATGGTATTTAACAACAATAACAACAACTCATTCAAACCATGTCTCAATCCCTGTATCCCAGAGCCCTGTTTTTCCAAGGTTGTGCACACATTATTATGTACTTCTGTCCCACTTAGCCCATGCAAAACTGCCTAATTGATTTCCCATCTGCCTTGTTCTTCCATTCCCTTCCCCCTACTTATGTATTGCTCCCCTCCCCATCACCCAAACTATCCTTTGTCTATTCCCTACCCTGTGCTCCACCTTCCCTTTCATCCCCTTACCCCACCACCCAGATCCCGATAATCGGCAAAGAATCCTCACCCCCCACCCTTGATTAAGTATGGGTTCTTTTTCTTAGTCTTTTACAATAGTGGTCCTATGCAGTATTTCTCCTTTTGTGACTAATTTGACTCAACATAATGTCCTCAAGGTTCATCCATGTTACGTGGTGGCTTGCAGCCTTTTACAATAGTGGTCCTATGCAGTATTTCTCCTTTTGTGACTAATTTGACTCAACATAATGTCCTCAAGGTTCATCCATGTTATGTGGTGGCTTGCAGCTTCCTTGTTATTTTTCAATATGCAGTATTTCTCCTTTTGTGACTGACTAATTTCACTCAACATGATGTCCTCAAAGTTCATCCATGTCTCCTTGTTATTCTTCAAGGTAGCATAATAGTCCATTGTGTGCATGTACCACAGTTTGTTTATCCATTCTTCAGTTGATGGACACTTAGGCTGTCTCCATCTTTTTGCTATTGTAAATAGTGCTTCTATGAACATTGGTGTGCATATATCTACTCATGTTATGACCCTTATTTCTTGTGGATAAATGCCAAGTAGTGGAATTGCTGTTTCCAACGATTTGAAGATGCACCATATTGTTTACTAGAGAGGTTGGATCATTTTGCAATCCCTCCAGCAATGCAGGAGCATTCCAGTCTCTCCACACTCTCCCTATCTAGCGTAGTGGTTACGAATTGGGCTGTGAACCGCAAGGTCAGCAGTTCGAAACTACCAGCTGCTCCGTGGGAGAAAGATGAGGATTTCTGCTCCAGTAAATATTTACAGCCTCAGAAACCCTGTACAGGGTCGCTATGGGTCGAAACCCACTCTACGGCACTTAACAACAACAACTTTTT
>NW_006408685.1:2263497-2269035 GCF_000296735.1 Chrysochloris asiatica | reverse complement strand
CTTTGCTTATCCTGGGTCTCTTTCCTTTCCATAAAAAAGTTTGTAATTGCTTTTTCCATCTCTTTGAAGAATGTCGATGGAATCTGGATTGGGATTGCATTATACGTGTAACTTGCTTTGCCCAATATTGACATTTTCACAATGTTAAGTCTTCCTATCTGGGAGCATGTTACATTCTTCCATTTCTGTTGGTCTCTTTTGGTTTGGTTTCTTTCTTTCTTTTTTTTAACTTCCTGGAAAGAAAGTTTAATATAGTGATTGAGGCATTGATTTTAAAGTGGGACTGCTTAGATCTTCTGGAATTTTATATAAATATAGTAACACACAAGGTCTCTAGCTTTGCTTGACTGTTTATTAACTTTTTAGATTCATCTTATCATATATTGTTTCATTGCCATGGTTACAATCCCCTCCACGCATCACCAATCAATGACAGGGTGCATCCTATAAGGCTGCTCCCCATCCCCCCGCCCCAGTCGTCAGCACACAGCTCCTCTTACTTCCTGGGTCCTGAGTCCCCAGTTGCTACATCTCTTCCTGGATCTTGGGGATCGCTGCCTCTCTGGGTAGGGTTCCTCTTTCTGCTCTTCTCCCTTCATGGTTCCAGAGACCTCTGCTCCCTTCCTGCAAATTCAATCACTACCCCCCACCTTGCCACAAAATGCTCACTTTTACATTTACAACCTTCACAATCAGTCCTGGTAACAATTATTCACCCTTGCATCACAATAGACCTATCCGCATTTCCTTTAATCAGTCCTGCCTAGACAGATTGGATACTACTCAGTGGAGATTCTACCTTCCTCCCTGCCCTCTGGATCTAGGTTGCCTCTTGAAAGCTTGTAAGCCAGTCACTTCTTGCCTTTGCAGCCCACCACACCCCCAATTTGGAGCCAATGTCCCCTGTCTACTCTGTGTATGGAGTGGGTGGGAATTATCCCTGCTGCAAAGATTTGTTCCCTCTTTTGAGATACTGTATCCATAGGTGTAGGTCAAGTTCATCTAATTGTATCAAGTTATTCTTTTTTTTTTTCCTTCTTCTTTCTTCTTCTAGTTGAGCTCTGATCACCCAGTCATTGAGGCTAGGTCAAATGGGTATTATCTGAGTGTGTGGGTACTCTTGTGGATATGCCCTCTCTTCTTATCCACCAGACACTTCACTCTCCACTCCAGTCCTCCATGGCTATGTCACTGATTCTAGGGCCAAGAGTCTCCAGGTCTTGCCACACTGCTGGCCAACCAGGTCTCCACCTGGGTTCACAGGAATCTATTGACCATTGTAGGGCTTAGCTCGCAGCCTTATAGCTGTTTTTCCCTCTCTTCCCCTTGTCAGTGGCGAACATGGTCACCCATCAGAGCGTGTGTTCCCATTGAGTCTTAGACACAAGCTAGTTAGGGTGCTGGGGAGGGAGGCAATACACAAAAGGGGAGAAGAGAATGGAAGAACAAAGCAGAGGACAAAACAAGTAGGCAGGTTTTCATGGGCTAAGTGGGACAGAGGAAAATAATAATGTATACACAACCTTGGAACAACAGGGCGAGGGGGTACGCAGATTGTCTTCCTGTACTGAGTTCAGTGATTTTGTGTTCTTTTTTTGTGAGTTTCCTCATAGTTTTAATGTTTCCATATTCTTCTTGGATTATCATATTCTTGGTAAGATTGAAGTGTTAATTTTCTTTAAGGTTACTTTATATTCCAGTAAGTTATCCCTCCATTTAGTGCAGTCTATTTTGTCCTGTAATCTACCTGACCTTCTCACCATCTGTAGTTCTGTTCTTACATGCATACCTTCTTTCACATTGTAATTGTTTTGATCATAGACTGACCTTCCAGATTCTCTGACTTTATTCTTAAAGTTTTGTTCTATTCTCAACTCTTCCATTTGTTGATTTCACTCTGGGAGGTGCTGCCACATATGTCAATCTCTGGCTGTTGTCTCTTCTTCTTGATTCTCAGACCACAGAACACCCTTTATGATGTTTTGTAGTGCAGGGTTGGCTTTGTAAAAGTCCCTTAGCTTCTGTGTAACCTGGAATGTTTTGATTACATCATCATATTTGATAGCTTTGCAGGATAAAGTATTATTGGTTGGCAGTGTTGTTGTTTTTTTGTTCTTTCAGGGTTTTATGTATGTCTCCCTATTGCCTTCTAGGCTGTATGGTTTCTGCTGAGAGATCCGAGCTTAATCTGACTTACTTGGCTTTGTATGTAACACTGCTCTTTTCCCTAGCTGTTTTCATGATTGTCTCCTTATCTTTGATTTTGGAGAGCTTGGTTATGATATGTCTCGGTGATTCTCTTTTGGGGTCTATCCTTCCTAGGGGTTTGTTTAGCTTCTTGAATGCTTATATTTTCACTTTTAAGAATGCTAGAGAAATTTTCTTCCAGAAGCTTCTCCACTATCTCTTCTGTGGACTTGTGTGATTCTTCCTGCTCTGGAATGCTGATAATTCTTAAGGTATTCCTCTTCATGTTGTCTAACATGAAAATTAGACCTTCTTTGGATTTTTTTTTATTCTTTATTTTGTTTGCTCTTCTGTCTTAATGGTATTGAGAGATTTCTCCTCCAGTTCACTAGTTCTGCCTTCTGTCTCTTCAATTATACTCCTTTGCCCTTTCAGTGTATTGTCTATTTCTGATATATATATATTTTTAATGTTTTATTATGAATTATATGATAGTTTACATGAGAGAACTTTAGTTTTACATTCATTCTATCGTATATCGTTTCATTGTCATGGTTCCAATTCCCTACATGCATCTTCAACCAACCAAAGAGTATACCTTACAAACTCACCCCCTACACTCCCGCCCCCCCCTCCCCCACTCCAGTCTTCAGCACACAGTCCCTCTCCCTCTCTGGATCCAAAGTCCCCAGACGCTTCATCACTCCACGTCATCGTCTCTACTTCTATCTCGGTTCTCGCTGCTTCTCTGGGTAGGGTCCCGCTCTCAGCTCTTCTCCATTGATGGTCCTAGAGACCTCCACTCTTAAACTAGAGAGTTAATCACTCCCTTCCTTGCTATAATACGTCTACCTTCACATTTCCAACACTCACAATCAGTCTTGATAACAATTATTCACTATTGTATCACATGTGACCCATCTGCGATTCATTTCACCAGCTCTGCCTAGACAGATTGGATAGTACTCACTGGAGATTCTGCCTTTCTCCATGCCCCCTGGCTCTAGGTTCCCTCTTGAAAGCTTGTAAGGCAGTCACTTCTTGCCTTTGTAGACCTCCCCCCTCCCATTTTGGGAATCCAATGTCCAAGTTGCCCATCTCTGTCTGCTCTGTGTGTGGAGGGGGTGGGAATGTTTCTTGCTGTAAGGATTTATTCCCTCTTTTGAGTTACTTCATGCATAGGTGTAGGTCAAGTTCATCAAATTGTATCAGATTACTCTTTTTTTCCTCTTCTTTCTTCTCCTGGTTGAGCTCTGATCATCCAGTCATCGAAGCCAAGTCAAGTGGGTAGGGTACCATCTGCAAGTGTGGGTGTTCTTGTGCATATGCCCTTTCTTCATATCAGCTGGTAGTTTCACTCTCCACTCTAGTCGTCTGTGGTCACGCCACTGACTCTGGGTCTCCCCATACTGCTGGCCAACCAGGTCTCCACCTGGGTCCACAGAAGCCCACTGAATATTGTAGGGCTTAGCTTGCCGCTTCATTGCTGCTTTTACCTCATTTTCCCCTATTGGTGATGAGTGTGGTCACCATTCAGAGCATGTTTTTCCGTTGAGTCTTAGTCTTGGAAGGGGGTTTGCACTGAGGGGACCCGATCACTTGTCTTGATGTTTCCTGGGCAAGCAACTTGTTTGTTCTTGTAGTAACAGTCCATCTGCCTCTATTGTTTTGCATTTTTCCTGTAGGTCTTTCTTTCAAGAAGTATCTTCTGTTCTTCTAGCTGCTCCAACCTGGTCTGCATTTCCTTTCAAGTGGAGATTTCCCATCTCTGGAGATCTGGATGTGGTTCAGGCTTCTACCTATAGTCTAATGTATTGCAAAAGCTCCGCAGGAAGCCTCCGTCCCTGGGCACGTTGTAGCCCCATTTTAGGTATTCCAATCAGTTATAGGCAGAAGACAGACTTACAAGCTTTCTATGGTGATGTTTCTGAATATTCCTTTCTTTCCCCTTCCAGTGTCTATTTTATATTATAATGCAAGGAAGACCAAGATTCAAAAGACAGCCAAGCACCTTAACATTAATCCCCCCTTTTCCCTATTTCAACCATGACTCAATCTCTGTATCCCAGAACCCTGCAGTTCTAAGGTTGTGCATACATCGTTCTTTATCTCTGTCCCTCTTAGCCCATTCAAACATGCCTAATTGTTTTCCCATCTGCTTTGTTCTTCCATTTCCCTCTCCCTCCTTGTATATTGCTCCCCTCCCCAGCACCCAAACTTTCCTGTGTCTAATCCCTGTCCTGTGCTCCACCTTCCCCTCCCTCCCCTCACCCACCACCAACTTGCCAGAAATCAACAAAGAATTCCCCTTCACCCATTTGGTAATGGTTTCTTTTTCTTAGTCTTTACAGTAGTGGTCCTATGCAGTATTTCTCTTTTTGTAACTGACTAATTTCACTCAGCATAATGTCCTCAAGGTTCATCCATGTTATGTGGTGGCTTGCCGCTTTCTTGTTATTCTTCAAGGTAGCATAATATTCCATTGTGTATATGTACCATAATTTGTTTACCATTCTTCAGTGGATGGGCACTTTGGCTGTCTCCATCTTTTTGCTATTGTACATAGTGCAGCTATGTACATATTGTATTGGTGTGCATATACCTTCTCGTGTTGTGGCTCATTTTTCTTGTGGGTAACTACAAAGTAGAGGAATTGTAGGATCATAAGGTATTTCTATTTTCTACCTTCTGAGGAAACGCCATATTGCTTTCCAGAGAGGTTGTACCATTTTGCAGTCCCACCAGCAATGCAGGAGTGTCCCAGTCTCTCCACATCCCCGCAGCATTTATTGTCCTCTACATTTTTCATCTTTGCTGTTATTGTTGGTGTGAGATGATATCTCGTTGTTTTGATTTGCGTCTCTCTAATGGTTAGTGATCGTGAACATTTCTTCATATGTTTGTTGGCTGCCCAGATCTCTTCCTTAGTGAAGTGTCTGTTCATGTGCTGTGCCCACTTTTTAATTAGTTATTATTATTTTTTTTTTCTTGTAGTAGTGTTGTAGTTACCTGTATATTTTAGAAATGAGTCCCTTGTCTGATATGTCATTGCAAAATATTTTTTTCCCATTCTGTGGGTTCCCTTTATACTCCTCTTGTGCATTCTTTTGATGGATATAAGTTTTTAAATTTTATTATGTCCCACTCATCTATTTTATCTATTTTTGTTTGTGTGGTTTTCAAAATGTTTTGTAGTCCATATATTCCCAGAATTAATGCCCTCACATTTGTCCTGAGTTTTTCATTGATGGTCTTCATAATTCTGGGATTCACATTTAGGTCCTTATCCATGTTGAGTTGGTTTTTGTATAAGGTGTCAGGTGAAGATCTTGTTTCAGGCTTTTGCATATC
>NW_006408685.1:2241013-2242574 GCF_000296735.1 Chrysochloris asiatica | reverse complement strand
CCGTTCGGTTGAGCGTGAGGTGAGCTGTTTGCCGGCGCACGCCCGGCAGGGCTGAGGGACGCTGCTTGGTTCAGCGGGGGGTGGGTCGCTCGCTTTTGCATGTCTGGCAGTCTCGCTGTACACGGTTCGGACAGGCTGGCAGCTGCTTGCCTGTGTGTGCACGTGCCCGGCGGGCCCCGGGAACACACGGGTCAATTGGGCCGGGCAGGAGTGGCTCGGGCAGGCCAAGTCAGTGCCTGAGGGACGCTGCTTGGTTCAGCGTGGGGCGGGTCACTCGCTTTTGCGCGTCTGGCAGGCCCGTGGTACGCAGCTCGGGCAGGCTGGCAGCTGCTCGCCTGTGTGCGCGCGCGCCCGGCGGACCCTGGGAACGCACGGGTCAATTGGGCAGGGCAGAAATGGCTCAAGCAGGCACAGTCCGCGCTTGATGATGTCAGACAGTCGCCACTTCTCTTTTTTCTGCAGGCTTTTTAATTTTTTTTTCCTCTTCTTCTCCTAAGCTAACTTCCCTCTGTCCACTGTATGCACAGAAATCCCCCCTTGGGGTAGGTGTCACCAGTGGATCTCCCTGTTTGAGTCTCCCAGCCACTGGAGGCTCCGCACGAGCTGGTTCCCGCCCCGCCCCCCCAAGCCCAAAGGAGCTGGGGATGCCACGGCGCCCTTTTAAAAAGCCTGTAATTCCTTGCACAGTGATTTCTCAAAGAAACGGGTCTAAGGCTCTGGTGCACTAAGATTTACGTGAGCCGTGAGACTGTGAATTCCCACCTGGGAGGCTCAACTCGCGAGCTTCCCCCCGCCCCCATCCCGGAGCCCCCACTCACAAGCACCATCTGGCCGCCCTGGCAAACCGGAAGTCTCTCTGCCATCATTGCTTTTTATTTTGCCTGCAGGTCTTTGTTTCAAAAAGTATCTTCTGTTTTTCTAGCAGCTCCAGGCTGATCTGCTTGTTCTTTCAAGTGGACGTTTCCCACATCAGAAGATTCTGGATGGGGACCAGGATTCCTCCTATGGTCTTATGCAATGTAAAGGCTCTGCAGGAAACTTGTTTCCATGGGCAAGTTGTAGAGCCATTTTAGGGTATTCTAAGGAGCTCTGGTAGTGTAATGGTTATGAATTGGTCTGCTAATCTCACAGTCAGTAGTTTGAAACTACCAGCTGTTCTGTGGAAGAAAGATGAGGCTTTCTACTCCTGTAAAGATTTACAGCCTCGGAAACCCTTTACAGGGCCGCTATGAGTTGGAACTGACTCCACAGCACTTAACAACAACAATCAGTTATAGGATGAAGTTGGGCTTAGAAGCTTCTATGGTGATGTTTCTGGCTATTCATTTCTCTTCCCCATAAGTGTCTGTTTTATAATAGTAGGCAAGGGAAACCAAGATTCAAAAGACAGCCAAGCATCTTAACATTATTTCTACTCTTTTACCCATTCAAACCAAGCCTCAATCCCTGTATCCCAGAAACTTGTTATTCCAAGATTGAGTTTAAGTCACTATTTACCTCTGTCTGACTTAGCCTATGCAAACCTGCCTAAATGTTCTCTCATCTGCCTTGTTCTTCCATT
>NW_006408685.1:2228311-2240767 GCF_000296735.1 Chrysochloris asiatica | reverse complement strand
TATGCAGTATTTTTCATTTTGTGACTAATTTCACTCAGTATAATGTCCTCAAGGTTCACCCACGTTATATGGTGGCTTGCAGCTTCCTTGCTATTCTTCAAGGTAGCATAATATTACATTGTGTGTATGTACCACACTTTGTTTATCCATTCTTCAGTTGATGGGCACTTTGGCTGTCTCCATCTTTTTGCTGTTCTAAATAGTGCTGCTATGAATATTGGTGTGCATATATCTACTCATGTTATGGCTTGTATTTTTTGTGCATAAATACCAAGTAGAAGAATTATTAGATCATCGGGCTGCTAATCTCACGGTCAGCAGTTCGAAACTAACAGCTATTCCGCGGAGTAAAGAGGAACCTTTCTGCTCCCATAAAGATTTTCAGCCTCGGAAACCCTGTACAGGGTTGCTATGCGTTGGAACCGACTCCATAGCACACAACAACAACAAGATATTTCTATTTCAAACTTTTCTGAGGAAGTGCCATACTGTTTTTCAGAGTGGTTGGACCATTTTGCAATCCCACCAGCAATGTAGGAGGGTCCCAGTCTCTCTGCATCATTTATTGCCCTCTACTTTTTGAATCTTCACTGTTATTGCTGGTGTGAGATGATATTTCATTGTTGTTTTGATTTGCATCTCTAAGGAGCTCTGGTAGTGTAGTGGTTATGAATTGGGCTGCGAACCTCAAGGTCAACGGTTCAAAACTACCAGCCATTCCATGGGAGTAAGATGACGCTTTCTGTTTCTGTAAAGATTACAGGCTCGGACACCCTATACAGGGTTGCTATGAGTCGGAACCAACTCCATGGCACAGAACAACAACAACAATTGCTAGTGATCGTGAATATTTCTTCATTTGTTTTTGGATTCCAGGATCACCTCCTTGGTGAAGTGTGTATTCATGTCGTGTGCACATATTTTAGTTGGGTTATTTGTCCTTTTCTTGTAAAGGTGTTGTAGGTTCGTATATATTTTAGAAATTCGCCCCTTGTTCGATGGGTTGTTGAAAAATATTTTTTCCCATTCTGTGGGCTACATTTTTATTCTTTAATGAAGTGTTTTGATGCGCATAGTTTTTAATTTTTAGTATGTCTCAATCGTCTTTTGTTTGTATACAAACTTTTGTTTTTATAATTTTCACAGTGTGTCATAGACTGTGTGTGCCTTGTATTGTTGCTCAGTACTGTGGAGTCGGTTCCGACTCATAGTGACTCTGCACAGGGTTTCCGAAGCTGTAAATCTTTACGGGAGCAGAATGCCTCATCTTTCTCCTGTGGAACCACTCTAGTTTCGAACTGCTGACCTTGCGATTGGCAGTCTGATTTGTAACCACTACGCTATGAGAGCTTCTTGTGCCTTTTATTAGAGCTCATAAATTTGTCGCTGTTTTTTCATTGATGGCCTTTAAAATTCTGGGATTCGCATTTAGGTTTTTAATCCATGCTGCGATGGTTTTGAGATATGACATTCAGTAAAAGTCTTGTGCCAGTCTTTTGTATATCACTTTCTACATCTGCCAGCACCATCTGTTGAAGAAATTATCACCTCCCCATGCAATATGCTTAGGCACTTTTTGAAAAATCGGTAGGCTGTATGTGGATGGATTAATTTCTGGATTCCTTATTCTCCATTGATCTATATATCTTTCATTATACAAGCACCAAGGTGTTTTGACCACTGTAGCCATGTAGTAAATTTTGAAATCTGGGAGTGAGTGTCTTTCAACTTTATTCTTCTTTTTAAGTAGTGCTTTGCTTATCCTGGGTCTCTTTCCTGCCATATAAACTTTTTAATTGTTTTTCCCATATCTTTGAAAAATGTAATTGGAATCTGTATTGGGACTTCATTTTATGTGTAGATTGCTTTGGGTTGTATTGACATTTTTACAATGTTGAGTCTTCCTATCCAGTAGCATGGTGTATTCTTCCATTTAAGTCTCTTTTGGTTTCTTGTAGTACTGTTTTGTAGTTTCTTTGTTCCATTTATTCCTAGGTATTTCATCCTTTGGGCGGCTATTGTAAATGGCATTGCTCTTCTAATGTCCTTTCAGCACTGTTGTTATAAGTGTAGAGGAATCCAACTGATTTTTTTTTTATGCTGATCTTGTACTATACCACTTTGCTGATTCCTCCAATGAGGTCTAGTATCTTTTTTACTATGTTGTTGGGACTTTCTATGTATAGGATCATATCATCTGCAAGTAGAGGTTTTACTTCCTCTTTGCCAATTTGGATGCCTTTAATTTCCCTGTCTGGTCATATAGCCTGGCCTAAAACTTCCAGCACTATATTGAATAAGAGTGTGTCAAAAGGCATTCTTGTCTGATTCCTGTTCATAGAGGGATGGCTTTCAGTTTGTCTCCATTGAGAGTAATGTAGGCTGTTGGCTTTGTATATATGCTCTTAATTATGTTGAGGAATTTCCCTTCAATTATTACTTTGCTGAGGTTTTTTTTTTTTTTTTTTCAGGAATGGATGTTGGATATTGTCAAATGCCTTTTATACCTCAATCGATATGATCATGTGGTTCTTTTCTTTTTTCTTATTTATATGGTGAATTACATTGATTGTTTTTCTAATGTTGAAGCATCATGGCTTCCTTGATATAAATGCCATTTGGTCATGATGTATTACTTTTTGATGTTCTGTTGGGTTCTGTTGGCTAGGATTGTGTTGATTTTTTTTCATATATGTTCATGAGGGATATTTGTCTATAATTTTCTTTCTTAGTGATGCCCTTCCCTGATTTTTGTGTAAGGATTATGCTTGCTTCATGAAATGTATCGAGAGGTTTTCCATCTTCTATATTCTGGAAAAATTTTAGTAGAATTGGTGACAGCTCTTCCCTGAATGTTTGGTAGAACTCACCAGTGAATCCATCTAGACCTGGACTTCTCCTGGTGGTTTTGCCATGTCTGTCATTCTCTGGTTATTGTCTGTTCTTGTTGGTTTTCAGTTCAAAGGACTCCATTTAGGATGTTTTGAGGAACTGGATTGTTTTTATCAACATCTCTCAACTTCTGTTTATCCTGGAATATTTTGATTGTACCACCATATTTGATCAACAGTTTTGCAGAATAGACAATTCTTGGTTGGCAGTGTTTCTTTTTGGATTTTATATATGTCTCCCCATTGCCTTCTTTTCTGCACGATTTCTGCTGAGAAACCAGAGCTTAATCTGATTTGCTTGTCTTTATAAGCAACATTTCTCTATTCTCTGGCTACTTTTAGGGGTCTCTCCTTGTCTGTGATTTTGGAGAGATTGATTATGATATATCTTGCTTATTTTCTTTTCGGGTTCATCCTTTCTGTGGTCCGTTCAGCTTCATGAATGCTTATCTTCTCATCCTTCAAAATATTAAGGGCATTTTCTTCCAGAATATCTCAACTATCTCCACTGTGGACTTCTGTGATTCTTCCTGTTCCACAATGCCAACAATGCTTAAGTTATTCCTCTTCATGTTATCCAACATAAATCTTAGACTCTCTTCAGATATTTTTGTCCTTTTTTTCTGCTTGTATTTCTATCTTAGAAATATTGACAGATTTGTCTTCCAGCTCACTGGTTCTGTCTTCCATCTCTTCAATTGTACTCCTTTTCCCTTTCAATGTATTGTCCATTTCTGATATTTTATTATTAATAATCTGGACCTCTTTTTGCAGGTTTTGAATTGTTTCCAATGTTATATATATCTTGTTTGATTGTTCCTGTAGCACTTTCCTGACTTCTTCCTTATTTTCCTCCACACCTCTGTGGAGCATTTTGTTTTGCCTGCATATCATTCTTCTGAATTCTTCTGAATTCCTTCTCAGGCCGATCCAAAGCTTGCTCTTTTTCTTATGGGAAGTCTATGTCTTCCTCTAGCTCATTTGTCTCAGTTACTTTTTTCTGGTTTTGGATGTGTGCTGAGAACTTTTGCTGATTTTTCTTGGACATTTTCAGTATTTTGATGTGTTTTCAATGATTAAATGGATATATTTTGTTTTATTGTTAAGCTTATTTCGTGTTTCATGGTGGATGTGATCTGGAGATAGGCTTCTCCTTTCATGTCTCTTATTACTCAACTTCTAGCTATCCTAGAAGGTGTTGGATATCTATGTAATACATTGCAGCTGTTATTGGCTCCTGTCTAGATGGTGGGATATTATGAGGTATGCTTGTAGCTTGACTATATGGCCACAATTGCTGTCTGTTCTTCGGCAATGTAGGTAGAGAAATCTCCCATTTCCAGGTAAAAAGTGAGACCAAAAGGACCAAAAACAGAAACCATATAAAAGCAGAGAAAAAATACACCACACAAAACCAAAAATAGAACCGTAGAAGACTGTCCACTAGCCTTTGTTGCGCAGGTCAGTGTGTGTGCACAGTAGAAACCTCAAGCAGTGGGAAGGTTTTTCTACTTGCTCAGGCCACTCCTCTAGTAACTATTATGTAGGTGTGCAGATAGATATTGAGAAATGAATGGAAGAAAAATTGTCTACTATTTTTATCTCTGAATGTAAGTTAGATATCTATGTATGCACAGTGTAATTCTCAAAATGACTGTGTTCTTGTATATAGTAGTTGATATTGGCTCTTGCCTTTTATGTTGGGAATATCCAAGGTGTGAAAATGGTTTTGGCTATATGGCCAGACCTCTGTTTCTTGTTAGGTAAGTCAGGAATAAATGGTCCCACCCAGGTCAACTTTAGGGCTGAGTCCCAGAGTCAGATGTCTTAAGAAGCAGCCAAAAGATTAGGTTGTTAGACCCTGAGGTTTTCAGGGATTTCCTTTTTTCCATGGGAAAACGATACAATGCTGGACCCTTTTTGGGATGCACTCCCAACAACCTGAAGGTACCCAGGCTGGGCAAAGAGGGTGCAACAGGGAAGAGGAAGAAAGAAAAGTGTAAAAAGCTGTCACACCTCTTTTTCCAGATGCCACTCTCTGGCTACAGCACTGTATCATCCTGGCTGTGGCCCCACCCTCTGATCAGAGCCCAGGCTTAGGCACCCACAGGCAGCATCCCAATCAATTCAGAAATTGCCACGTATTCCCGCCACAGTCAGATTTTTCCACCAGTAGGCACAGAAACTGATGTTCCCTACTTTATACCAGATCCAAAGCTCTGGAACTGCTCCAGAAAAGCACTTTCCCTGTTTTTTTGCACCTCCACTGGGGAGCCTTCCCTACCCCCAAACCCTCTACTTTAAAGAATCACCAATATTATTCAGTGTTGTGTTTTAGGTCTCAGCCCAAGTTATAAGGAAAGAAAGGAGAATTAAAAGTATTCAAATTGTCAAAGAAAAAGTCAAACTCTATCTTTTTTTTCAGACGGTATGACTCTATACATAGAAAATCACAAAGACTCAGTAACAAAATAATTGGAACTCATAGAAAGATTCAGTAAAGTGTTATGGTATAAGACCAATATACAAAAATCAGTTGGATTCCTATACACTGATGAAGACAGATCTGAAGAGGAAATTATTAAAGCAATACCATTTACAACAGCCATGCAAAAGATGAAATTGTTTTTGTTGTTATGTGCCATCCAGTTTGTTCCTACTTATAACGACCCTGTATAGGGTTTCCTAGGAACAGCTGGTGTGTGTCAACCATCGACCTAAAGTTTCAGTGTGATGTTGCGGTACAACTTTTTTAACCACAGCACTAATAAATCTAACCTGGGAAACAAAAGCCTTATACAAATAAAACTAAAAATATTACTAGAACACATCAAAAGAGAGTTACAAAAATGGAAGAATATGCCATGCTGATGGATAGGAATACTAAGCATTGTGAAAATATCAACACTGCCCAAAGAAGTCTAAAGATATAATGCAATCTTAATGAAGATTCCAACATCATTCTTTAAATAGATGGAGAAAGTGATTACTAACTTTATATAGAAAGAATCCTCGGATAAGCAAAGCACTATTTAAGAAGAAGAAGAAAGTTAGAGCCCCCTCACTCCCTGATCTCAAAATTTGCTACACAGCCACTGTGGTCAAAACATCCTGATGCTGGTACAAAAAAGATACTTATATCAATGGAACATATTTGAAAACTCAGAAGTAAATCCATCCATATAGTGTCAGATGATTTTTTACAAAGATAAAAACACATTAAATATTTAAGAGATAATCTCTTCAACTAATGGTGCTGGTGAACCTGGAAATCCATTTTCAGAAGAATGAAACAAGACCCATGTTGAATGCAATGTCAAAAATCAAACTCAACATGGATTAAAGACTTAAATGTAAAACCTATAACTATAAAGATCATCAATTAAAAATTGTGGACAAACTTATGGGGCTCTGATATATAGCATAACTACACTATCAAGCATTACTAAAAACACACAAACAGTTGAAGACAAAATAAATGACTGATACCTCCTAAAAAGGAAAGAATTACATGCATTAAAAGATTTTACCAAATTAATGAAAAAGGATGACAACAGACTTGAAATAAAATTTTTGCAATAACATATCAGACAAAGGGCTAATTTCTAAAATTTATAGAAAATTACACTTCTACCAGAAAAAGACAATTGACCCAATTTAAAAAATGGGCACAAGTTATGATCAGACTTTTCACCAAAGAAGACATTCAAGCAGCCAACAAACACATAAATAAATATCCAGATCTTTATACATTATTGTTGTTGTTAACTGTCGTCTAATCAGAGCCAACCCATAGTGACCCTGTATAGGGTTTCTGAGGAGAAACTAGTAAACTTAAACCATGGCTTTTCAGTTCAAACATCTTTGCAGTCTGGCACATTAAACCACTGTGCTACACCAGGACTCCATTAGCCATTGTTGTTGTTGTTGTTAAGTACCGTGGAGTCAGTTCTGACTCAGCGACCCTGCACAGAGTTTCCGAGGCTACAAATCTTTACGGGAGTAGAAAGCCTCATCTTTCTCCCATGGAACAGCTGGTAGTTTTGAACTGCCGACCTTGAGGTTAGCAGTCTGATTCGTAACCACTATGCTACCAAAGCTCCTTCCATTAGCCATTAGGGAGACACAAATCAATATAGCAAGGACTTATCATCTCACACCAGCATTAACAGCAAAGTTAAAAACAAAACAAAACAAAAACAGATGTTTCCATGGTTGTGGAGAGACTGGGACTCTCCGGCATTGTTAATGGCCTTCTAAAATGTTTCAAACACTGTGTAAAATGGTGTGATGCTTCCTTAAAAAGTTGGAAATAGATATGACTCTGCAATTCCTCTATTTGCTGTATATGGACAAAAAATAAGGGCTAGGGCATGAGTAGATACATGCACACTGATGTTCATAGCAGCACTACTCACAATAGCAAAAGTATGTAGATGACCTAAATGTCCATCACTGAAAGAATGGTTATAAAAGGCTTTGGTACATACACACAATGGAATACTATGCAACGTTGAAGAATATTGATGAGTCTGTGAAACACTTCATAACCTGGAAGAACCCAGAGGACATTATGCTGGGTGAAATGAGCCAATCACGAAAGGACAAATATTGCATGAGAACACTATTTTAAAAACTCAAGAGAAGATTTTCATACTTAAAGAGACATGCTTTGATGGTTACCAGGAGTTGGAGGGAAAAGAAATTCACTGGCTAGAGGGTGAAATTCACAGGTTAACTGGCTGACAGAGAAGGTAATATACAAGAAAAAGGAGGGCAATAATTAAGAAGAGGGAGGTTGGCAAAATAATGATTAAGACAGGTGAAGATAGAGGGAGGTATGCAAGGGCAAAGGGGATAGAGGTAAATAGTCACACAACCTTGGAACAACAGTTTTATGTGTTTAGATACACAGATACATAGAATGAATGGGTATGGGAAGAAGAGTGATCATATTCCACAATTATATGTAAAAGTTTGAAAGAGAATAATTGGAGAATAACTGTACATGGATAACCACAGGAAGGACACAGGACCATTGTTGTTGCTTGGGGGGTATTGCAATACTAGAACTGAAGCAAAAATATTGTGTGATTTTTTTATGTAAAACTGATTATCTTGTCTGTAAACCTTCACTAAATTCACACTATATATTGTTTAAATGAAAATAGAAAACGAGTTGTGTTTGCTTTATCTCTATTATAGTAATAGATTATCTCAGAAATTATGGGTAAGTATTTGTATAAGTGGGAAAATTTGTGATATATATATATATATTTTTTTTTCTTTTTCTTGAAGAACTATGATATGTAAACATGTTTAATTATTGCATACTAAATCTTCTTATGACAACTATATAGGGTTTCTGAGGAGTATCTGGTGACCTTGAACTGCTGACCTTGCAGTTTAAAGCAACTTTGAAGTCCAGTACATTAACCCAAAGTGCCATACCAGGAGTCCTAACAAAACAGGGCTACTTATGACAACTATGTAAGCTATTTTTCAAAATAGCAAAATTTCAATTTATCAGAATAATTATAGACAATTGTAATGATTGGATTTATAATGACATAAACAGTTAATCAGAAATGTTTCACCTCAATTTTTTCTACCATACACTTATACAAACTTTAAAAGTGATATATTGATACATTTGCAGATATAGATAAATAATGAAATTATTATGATTATTTCAAGTCTCATATGACTTAAAGATTGCAAATCTACACATCCAAAGTCATGTATGTTACAGCCACAGGTCAGACTCTTTTCTAAGCTCTGGTAGCGTAGTGGTTACGAATCGGGCTGTGAACCTCAAGGTCGGCAGTTCGAAACTACCAGCGGTTCCATGGGAGAAAGATGAGGTGGTCTGCTCCCCTAAAGATTTACAGCCTCGGAAACCCTGTGTAGGGTTGCTATGAGTCGGGACCGACTCCACGCCACATAACAACAACAACAAAGAGAAAGCAGTGGGGGGAGAAATTATACATATATTTGTTGTTGTTAGGTACCATCGAGTAGGTACTGACTATTGTTGCCATGAGAGAGAGAAAGAGAGAGAGACTTTGTGTGGTGCTGCTACAAGATAATGCATCAGACTGCAATATCAGTTTGTACCTTAAGGTTGGCAGTTCAAACCCACAAGCTGCTCCTCAGAACTCCTAAAAGAGTTGCTATGAGTCTTAGTGACTTGACAACACTTACTAATACAACAATAGATAGATAGATAGACAGATACAGAGATAGATAGAGATAGAATATAGTGTTCTGGTGTGGCACTGTGGGATAAGTATTGGGCTGCTGGAATACTAACCACAAGATCAGTGGTTCAAATTATTTATATAGAGACAGAGAGTGAGAGAGAGTCTTGGTGTGGTGCTGTGGGTTAATGTGCCAGACTGCAAAGCCATTTGAACTGCAAGGTCTCAGATTCAAGTTCACGAGGTGCTCCTTGGAAACCCTGTACAGGGTCACTATGGGTTGGAATTGACTTGACAGCACTTCACAATAACATATATATATATATATATGTTGAACTTTCCTATAATTAAAAAAATGCCTTGTCCTTTTTTAAAAAGTGACCTTTCATATATACATATACATGCACATTGTTCTCATTTTTCTTCCCTTTAAGAAAACAAAGGAGTGATATTTTTGTATGTGATGGAAGTCTTGATACCAATATGATATTGTAAGCTTATATAGCTTCTTAGATATTCTCAAATACTTAAGAATAAAGTCTCTTCTCTCAAATAAGTAATGTCAGTCATCTCTAGATCAATCTCTAAATATATATAGGCCCCTCACAATGTGGACATGTACCTTTAAACTATTTCAGAAATTAAATTCTCATTCCTAGAAAGATTTCAATAAAAAGTGACAGTTGGTTAAATTTACTTTAGATCTCTGTAAAATCATAAAATACAAGCCTAAAGAATTTTGAACTGACAATCAATTTCTGTCGTTTTGAGATAATTGTTTAAAGAAACAATCATGCACATGTTGAAGCTACATTTCTTCTTGTTTTTGACCAAACCATGCTTCTACCTAGTGCATCCCTCACTTTTACAGGGAGTTCTTGCATGCCATCAGGCCAATCAGGCCGCCCTCTCTATTCATTGACTCATACACCTTTGTTTCAAGCCACCTATCATTACCAGAATCACTTTTCCTTTTTACGTTATATTCTCCTTCAGTGACCTATAACCCTTATGAGTGCAACGGTGATGTCTTGTTTACCCACTAATACTAGCACAGTGCCTAACATATAGTTGATCTTCAAAAAATAGTTTTTTAATGATTAAATGAATAAACAGCACACTTTAGTTAAACATTATTGTGTGGTTAACAATTCACCTAGAAGAAAGCTTAAATAAATTTATAGTTTATTTTAATTTGTATCATATTTCATTATGGTGGTGGTGGTGGTGGTGGTGGTTATGTGCCATGGATTCAATTCTGATTCACAGCGACCCTACATAGGGTTTTTGAAGCTGTAAATCTTTACAGGAGCAGCAAACCTCATCTTTCTTCCATGGAATGGTATAATTATATTTTAGTGAAAAGAGGTAAGATTTGGCATATTTTCTTTTCATCTGAAGACCATAAGTATTCTTACTTTGTTTCATAAATGAGTTTAAACATTAATTTAAGAGGAAGAACATGCAAATGATATGCTGATTCATATATTCAGTAGGTAATAAATAGTTTTATTTGAACTTGTTTTATTTTATAAAACATATGTTGTTAAGTGTTGTCATATCAGTTCCAACCCATAGCAAACCTGTATAAGGTTTCCACAGAGAAGCTGATGAGCTTGAACTGCTGACCCTGTGGTTGCAAACCGACCTTGTAGTCCAGCGCACTGCAGCACCACACCAGGACTCCATATAACATATAGCATAAAACAAAGTTGGTATTTACATTTTAGCAATATCAATTACAGATAACAAACACACAAAATGGATCAAGAAGATGAATCTATAAATCACGATATTTGCATTGTTAGTACAACTTTGTAACTATTTTCCTCACTTAAATACAATAAATTCTATTATCTCATGTTTTAAAATTACACACTTTTCATGGCCTATTGAAATTAAATGATTGATGAATTTACAATGAAAATACTGTTTAAATTAGCAGAAATAAACCATTTAGTCTTCTAAATGGTGTTAAAAAAATCTTTTACGTATAGTTTAAATCGGCATTTTGTATTTTATGTTTTCAGAAATTGAAAAGGGAGGATGTGGAGACCCAGGAATTCCTGCTTATGGGAAGAGAACAGGCAGCAGTTTTCTTCATGGAGATACCCTCACCTTTGAATGCCAGGCTGCCTTTGAATTGGTGGGGGAGAGAGTTATCACCTGTCAGCAGAATAACCAGTGGTCTGGCAACAAGCCCAGTTGTGTATGTGAGTATTGTGCCTTGACTTACACTGTGTTCTGTACTACAAATGCCTTGTAAGGGAAAAGGGAAAGAAAGAAGCGAAACAGGCATTTATGGAGGGTTGCCTTTAAAAATACCTTCAGACTGTTTCATTTACCAGAAACACATAAGGGTATTTTCAAAAACCAACTTTCCTGCTTTCTTCAATTAATTAAAGCTAATTAATTAATTTAAATTATTATATTAGAACTAATTATGACTACTAGGTAAAATGCTATATATTATAGAAAAAGCATAAACTATAACAGTACTTCTATCAATAGTTTTTGACCCTATACTGTATTATACATCAGTAATCGATGGAGTCTTTTTGTAACTTAATGTTGTATTCCACTAAACACAAGTTGTTCACAGTATGGAACATGTGTGGTTATATTGGCTTAAAATCCAGTGGTTTAATTGCTGGTGGATTCCTAAGTATAGTCTGTTGGCAAACAGAAAAATATTTCATAGCCAATTGAAAGGATAATGTAACCTTATAATTAAGTATAGCAACAAATAGAATATTTCATATATATGAAATTTTGTGGAATTAGAAGAAAAGTCATATCACAGACATAAATCTATTATTCACTACAAAAAGTAAAAAAAAAAAATATATATATATATCCATCCATATATTGTTGTTGTGGACTGCCGTCTAGTTTGTTCTAACTCAGAACGACCCTGTATAGGGTTTACAAAGCAGCTTGTGGGTTTGGACGGCCGATCTTGTGATTTGTAGTCCAGTACTGATTCCTATCTTTTAGCAATCTTAAAAGCAATTTTTCAAAAATTTTTATATTGACCAACTAGAGCACAATTTAATTTTCAAAGTTAGTAGTTTATCAATCTTTATCACTTATAAAATTATAAAAGAAATACTAACTTTAAAGGTAAATATATAATAAAACCACAAAAATTTAAAAAAGCAGAAGAGAAGAATGAATAGAATAGAATATACATTATTTTCTGGAGAATTGTTGTTGCTGTTGTTATGTTGCTAAGTGCGATTCAGCTGATTCTGACTCATATTGATCTTGTTTAGCGTTTCCAAGGAGTAGCTGATGGTTTTGAACTGCCAACCTTACAGGGAGCTATAGTATATCTATATCTATATCTATATCTATATCTATAT
>NW_006408685.1:2204779-2228211 GCF_000296735.1 Chrysochloris asiatica | reverse complement strand
TATATATGTGTATGTGTATATATATACACATATATATGTATACACACACACACATATATATATATATAAAATTGTCCCCACTCTTGTGGTAATTATATTGATGTTGTTGTTGTTATTGTTAAGTGCTTTTGAGTCAGTTCTGACTCTTAGTGTGGAGCAACTGCTGAGTTTGAATCACCGAATTTGAGGTGCAGTGTTAAATAACACCTGACATGCAGTGGGGTTCTGTTCTGATGACTTGATCTTAAGTTTCTTCTTATGTAAGTAGACTACTTCTTTTTTATATAGTTTTGATTTTTATTACCTTTAAAAATATTACTATATTTGAAAATGTTAAGATCAGAAAAATATGCTTGGCAACATTGTTGTTTCTTGTACATGCCTTTGATGTAACTCTGGTTCATAGAGATCCCTGGTCCTCTGTTGTGTGCCTAGTTGGTTCCAACATATAGTGACCCTATATAGGGTTTCTGAAGAGCATCCAGTGAGCTTGAACCACCAATCTTTCAGAATTAAACCAACTTTGCAGTCCATGCATTAACCCACAGCGCCACAATAGCACTTGGTCCTGTGACATTCTCATAATTGTTATGTTTAAGCCTACTGTTGCAGCACTGTGTCAGTTAATCACTTTGAGGGTCTTCCATTTGTTTTACTATCCTCTACTTGGAAAAAGCTTGAGGTCATTTCTCTAGGAACCAGTAGCTCCAGAAAACATTTACAAAGTATGTGAGATGAAGTCTCACCATCCTCCCTTCTAAGGGACTTTCTAGCTGTACTAAGACAGATTTCTTTGTTCGTCTGGAAGCCCAAGTTATGTTCAATATTCTTCTCTAACACCACAATTTGGATGCATCAATTCATCTTCTGTCTCCCTTATTCTTTTCTATCTTTCACATGCAGATGAAGAGATTGAAAATACCATCTTTTGACCTAGGCATTCCTTAGTTCTCAAAGCAACATCTTTGCTCTTTAGCATTTTAAAGAGAACTTTTGCAGAACACTTGCCCAATACAGTAGGTAATTTGATTTCTTGCCTGCTGTTTCCAAGGACATTGATTATTGTTCCAAGTTAAATGTAATCCTTGACAATCTTTTGTCTGCTTTTTATTTGTTTATTGATCCAGTTGTAAGGATTTTTGTTTTCTTTACATTGAGGTCTAGTCTTTGATCTTCATCAAATGCTTTTGTCCTCTTTACTTTCAGCAAGCAAAATTGTGTCAACTGCATATCACAGCAGATTGTTGATTTCCTTCCAAACATGATACGTTATTCTTCTTCACATACAGTTATCATATTACTAATGATAAGATGAACAGTTTAAAAATTAAATTTTTAAGTGTGGTTTGTCCAAACTTGAATATTTCACAAACTGGAAACAACTTGTAGTGGGTTGTAATAAGTAATGAAATTAATAAGTAAAATATATTTTAAATTAAATGGTGTTAACTTTTATAAATTAAAAGAAAACATGTTAAGGAGGTAGAGGTGTGTATGTTTCACTAAGAAGGTAACATTTGAACAAGAGTTGATGGTAATGACATTAAATTAAATCATAAATATACTAAAACATGAATTTTAAGGTACTTTTTCTAAATTATTAGAATTTGTATTAATCTTATTAAACTCATAGAAGTTTAGTACAGAAGAAAGATCTACTTAGCTGCATATTCATTGGGATTTTTGTACATAACTGCTAAAATGATTCTCAATCATTATTGACATTTGGCTACCCATCATCTGTCATTTTATCAGAATGTTATCAATTGCATGTAGCTGTGATGCTGGAAACTATATCTCTATGTTTCCAATATTATCTGGGTCACCAATGGTAAACATGTTTCTGCATAGCTGCTAGATTAAGACTGGGAAGTAAGACATGACATTCTACTTCCAAAACTACTGTCCAGTAAAATCCTTATGAATAGCAGAATATTGCGTGACATAGTGTCAGAAGATGAGCACATCAATTTAGAAGGTCATCAAAATATCACTGGGGAAGCACTGCCACCTTGAAGTATTTGCTATTGTTGGTAAATTCTGTCAACTAGGATCCAATTGATAGCAATAATGAATAAGGTTTTTGAGAAACAGCTGGTGGATATGAAATGCCAACCTTGTGGTTACCTCAAAGTATAATCAACCCTGATGGCATAAATGTAGTAAGGTTTTGGGGACCTTCCTTTGCTGATGTTCCACAACTCAAAATGAGAAGAGCCACCTACAAAAATCCAATAAAAATCTGAACATGGAATGCATGAAGTATGAATCAACGATATTTGGAAGTTATCCAAAATGAAATGGAAACCTACCAGAACTAAATCGACAGAAGAAAGAGTTGAGAACAAAATAAAACTATAAGAACAAACTCAGAGAATCTGGGAAGTCAGTCTATGATCAAAACAATTATAATGTGAAAGAAGGTAAACATGTAGAAACAGAGATCCAGATGGTGAGAAGGTCAGATCGATTACAGGATAAAATAGACTGCACTAAATGGAGAGAAAAGTTAATGGACTATAAGGTAACCTCAAAGAAAATTAAAACTTCACAACATACCAAGAAAATGAAAATCCACCAAGAACATGGAAACACTAAAACTGAGGAAACTCACAAGAAAGAGCACAATAAACATGAACTCAGCACAGGAAGATATGCTGAACAAAGAAAGCAGGAACACCACAGAAAAACAAGCACAACAGCAGCAATTAATCCATACCTATCGATAATTACACTGAACGTAAAAGGATTAAATACACCAGTTAAAAGATAGACGGGCAGAATGGATAAGAAAACAAGAGCCTTCCATATGCTGTCTGCAAGAGACACATCTTACACACAGAGACAAAACCAGATTAGAAGTTAAAAGATGGGAAAAAACATATACCAAGCTAATTTCTGTAAAAAGCAAACAGGAGTGGCAGTACTAATTTCTGATAAAATGAACTTTAAGGAAAAAACCAGCATAATAGATAAAGATGGACATTATCTCATAATTAAAGGGACAATTGAACAAGATGACATAAACATAATAAATATCTATGTGGCTAATGAAAGAGCTCCAAAATATATAAAACAAACTCTAAGAGATTTGAAGAAAGAAATAGATGAACCTACAATATTTGTGGGCAATTTTAATACACCGCTTTCAAAAATGGATAGAACAACCAGAAAAAAACTTGACAGAAACACAAAAGAACTAAACAACACAATCAGCCAACTGGACCTCATAGATGTGTACAGATTATTCAACCCAACAACAACACAATAAAAATTCTTTTCCAGTGCACATAGAATATTCTCCAGAATAGACCATGTGTTAGGTCACAAAACAACCCTCTGTAAATTTACAAATATCAAAATAATGTAAGGTAGCTTCTCATAACAAAATACTATCAAATTAGAAATCAACAAATAGGAAGTCCAAGGAAATAAAGTCAAATACATGGAAACTGAATAACACACTGCTGAAAAGTGACTGGGTAGTAGAAGAAATAAAATGTGAACTCACAAAGTTCCTAGAAACAAACGAGAACAAAAACATGACATACCAAAATCTTTGGGACATGGCAAAAATGGTGATGAGAGGACAATTTATTACATTAAATGCACACATCCAAAAAGAAGAAGGAACCAAAATTAACACATTAACACAGCATCTATAACAATGAGAAACAGACAAGAGAGGGAACTTACAGCCACCTAAAGAAAATAAATAATAAAGATTAGAGCAGAAATGAATGAGATAGAAAATAGAAAAATTATAGAAACAATCAACAGGACAAGAAGCTGGTTCTTTGAAAGGAGTAATAAAATTGACAAATCATTGGAAAACCTAACAAAAGAAAACAGGGAGAAGACATAAATAGCACACAATAGAAAACATGTGGGAGATGTAACAATAGAAACAAAGGAAATCAAAAGAAAAATAACAGAATACTATAAAAAGTTGTACCCCAACAAATTTGAAAACTTAGAAGAGATGGATACATTTTTAGAAAACACAAACTGCTTAAACGTATACAAAGTGAAGTAGAAAATCTGAACGGACCCATAACAGAAGAAATTGATTAGATTATCAAAAAACTGCCAACCAAAAAAGTCAAGGACCAGATGGCTTCACTGGTGAGTTCTACCAAACATTCAGGGAAGAGCTGTCACCAACTTTACTCAAAGTGCTCCAGAATGTAGAGGAGGATGGGAAATTACCTAATACATTTTATGAAGCAAGCATAACCCTAATACCTAAACCAGGGAAGGGCATCACTAAAAAAGAAAATTATGGACCAATATCCCTCATGAACATAGATGCAAAAATTCTCAACAAAATCCTAGCCATCAGAATCCAGCAGCACATCAAAAATATAATAAACCATGATGAAGTGGGATTCATATCAGGGATGCAAGGATGGCTCAATATTAGAAAAACAATCAACGTAATTCACTATATAAATAAGAAAAAATAAAAGGACCACAGGATCCCATCGAGTGATGCAGAAAAGTCCTTTGGCAAGATCCAACATCCATTCTTGATAAAAACACTAAACAAAGTAGGAATTGAAGGGAAATTCCTCAGCATAATCAAGAGCATATATACCAAAACAACAGCCTACATTACTCTCAATGGAGAGAAAGTGAAAGCCTTCCCTCTGAGAACAGGAACCAGACAAGGATGCCCTTTGTCACCACTCCTATTCAATATTGTGCTGGAAGACTTAGTATGAACTATATGGCAAGACAAGGAAATTAAAGGCATCCAAATTGGCAAAGAGGAAGTAAAACTCTCTATTTGCAGACAATATGATCCTATACATAGAAACCCCCAAAGAACTGGTAAAAAAAAAAAAAAAAAAAAAACTACTAGAACTCATTGAAATATTTTTAAAAAGTGGCAAGATGTAAGATAAACATACAATAAATCAGTTGGATTCCTCTGTACCAAAAACGACAGCGATGGAAAGGAAATTAGGAAAGCAATACCATTTAAAATAGCCCCTCAAAGGATGAAATATCTCAGAATAAATGTAACAAGAGAAACAAAAAAAAACAAAGAAAATTACCAAACATTACTGCAAAAAAACGAAAGAGACCTACAAAAATGGAAGAATGTACAATGCTCCTGGATAGGAAGACTTAACCTTGTGAAAATGTCAATACTGCCCAAAGAAATTTATGCATATAATGCAATCCCAATCCAGATTCCAAGGAAATTCTTCAAAGAGATGGAAAACACAATTACAAACTTTATATGGATAGGAGAGCGACCCAGGATAAGCAAAACACTGCTTAAGAATATGAATAAGGTTGGAAACCTGCAACTTCCCTACTTCAAAATTTATTACACAGCTACACTGGTCAAAACTGTTTGATATTGGTACAATGAAAGATACATTCATCAATGGAACACAATCGAGAATCCTGAAATTAACCCTTGAACATACAGCAAACTGTTTTGTTGTTGTTGTTGTTTAAGCTTAGTAATATTTTTTATGCATTGAGAACACGATCATTTACTTTCAAAGTAATATTACTCAGGTAAAGATACTGCATTAATTTATTGCCTCTTACAGAAAAGTGGATAATAATTTAGAGACTTCACAGTCATATTAGGTCTTAATCATCTCATTATTTCATCTATAGCATTATATTGAATTGCATTCGTAACAGCTTACTAATGCAAGGCATTTGAAACATGACTAAGAATATGATACATTCACTCTTTTCCCACTGTTTAAGTCATTCATACTTACTGCCACTTACCAATAACTTAATGGAATGTTTTTGCCAATTCCAGAGGCTATTTCTGTATGAAGCCTATGTAGGTCAGTGCTAACTAATACTACAGTGCTGAGAACAACTCCTTAAAACACAAAAGTCAAGCTACTGAGGGATGTGCAGGATTTGGAAACTACAATTTATCTTTCAAGATAGTATTTATGTCAATATGAATTGTGAAAATAATTAAAGAAATAATGTATTGCAACAAACAGTATGAGCTTGGGCAAGTTGTCCAAAACATCTTTAAACCTTTGATTCCTCTTCTGTAAAATGGGATTGCCCATAACTAGTTTTTCAATGTTACTGAATGTGTATTATTACAATAAAAAGTATTTGTTTATAAAGAACATATGTTGCTTCCACCTGTCCCCAGGCACTGAAAGGGAAGAAAAACTCATGTATCAGGTTGCTTAAAAGTCTCACATTAATAGAGTGAACTGTTTCACTTTCATCTGATATAAACCTTGCCCTTCATCATTAGGATCAAGAGTAAACCGAGTAGCCTACTCTAAGATCATGACAATTCTTGTTTTTGTTTTTTTTTTTTTTGTTTTCAGTATCATTGGTTCTTTTTTTAAATGTTTTATTGTGAATTATGTGATATTTTACATGGGAGAACATTAGTTTTACATTCATCCTGTCGTATATAATTTCATTGCCATGGTTACAATCTCCTCCATGCATCATCAACCAACCAAAGGGTATACAAAGGGCATACAACCAAAGGGTATACAAGCTTGCCCCCCGGTCATAAGCACACAGCCCCTCTCTCTCTTTGGGTCTAAAGTCCCCAGATGTTCCATCTCTCCATGTCGTCATCTCTGCCTCCATCTCAGGCATCACTGATTCTCTGGGTAGGGTCCCACTCTCTGCTCTTCTCCCTTGATGGTCCCAGGGACCTCCGCTCCTAGACTGAAAAGTTAATCACTCCCTCCATGCTACAAAACATCTACCTTTACATTTCTAACCCTCAAAATCAGTCCTGATAACAATTATTCACTATTGTATCGCAAGAGACCTATCCTCATCTCCTTTCATCAGCCCTACCTAGACAGATTGTCTATTACTCAGTGGAGATTTTACCTTCCACTGTGCTCTCTGGATCTAGGCTCCCTCTTGAAAATTTGTAAGCCAGTCACTTCTTGCCTTTGTAGTCCCCCTCCCCCATTTTGGGTAGCCAATGTTCAAGTTGCCCATCCCTGTCTACTCTATGTATGGAGGGGTGAGAATGATCCTTGCTGTAAAGCTTTGTTCCTAGCATCATTCGTTTGTTTTTGTGTTTTGTTTTTTTTTAAGTTTTATTGTGAATTATGTGACAGTTTACATGGAAGAACATTAGTTTTACACTCACTTTATCATATATTGTTTCACTGCCATGGTTACAGTCCCCTCTACACATCACTAATCAATGAAAGGGTGCATTCAGTAAGCCTGCTTCCCCCCACCCCCCTGCCCCCAGTCATCAGCACACAGTCCCTCTTCCTTCCTGGGTCCTGAGTCCTCTGCCCCCATCTCGGAGATCGCTGCCTCTCTGGGTAGGGTTCTGCTCTCCGTTCTTCTCCCTTCATGGTTCCAGGGATCTCCACTCCCAGCCTGCAAAGTCAATCACTCCTTGCCTTGCCTCAGAATGCCCACTTTTGCATTTACAGCCTTCACAATCAGTCCTGGTAACAATTATTCACCCTTGCATCACAAGAGACCCATCCGCATTTCCTTTAATCAGTCCCTCCTAGACAGATTGGATACTACTCAGTGGAGATTCTACCTTGCCCCATGCTCTCTGGATCTAGGTGCCCTCTTGAAAGCATGTAAGCCAGTCACTTCTTGACTTTGTAGCCCCCCATTTTGGGTAGTCAATGTCCAAGTTGCCCATCCCTGTCTACTCTGTGTATGGAGGGGGTGGGGATGATCCCTGCTGCAAAGATTTGTTCCCTCTTTTGAGCTACTGCATCCATAGGTGTAGGTCAACTTCATCTAATTGTATCAGGTTAATCTTTTTTTTTTTTTTCCTCTTCTTTCTTCTTCTAGTTGAGCTCTGATCACCCAGTCATTGAGGCTAGGTCAAACGGGTATTATCTACATGTGTGGGTGCTTTTGTGGATATGCCCTCTCTTCTTATCCACTGGACATTTCACCCTCCACTCCAGTACTCCATGGCTATGTCACTGACTCTGGACCCAAAAGTCCCCAGGTCTTGCATACTGCTGGCCAACCAGGTCTCCACCTGGGTTCACAGGAGTCTATTGACCATTGTAGAGCTTAACTTGCAGCCTTATAGCTGTTTTTCCCTCTCTTCCCCTTATCCGTGGTAAATGTGGTCACCCATTAGGGGATGTATTCCCATTGAGTCTTAGTCTTAGAAGAGGGTATACTCTGAGAGAACTCGACCCCTTGACTTGATGCCTTGTGTGGGCAACTTGCTTATTCTTATAGTCATTGGTTGGTCTGTTTTGTGTTTTTCCTGTAGGTCTTTCTTTCAAGAGGTATCTTCTGTTTTCTAGCTGCTCCAGGTTGGTCTGCCCGTCCTCTCAGGGGGAAATTTCCCACCACTGAAGATTCTGGATGCTGTTCAGGTTTCCACCTATAGTCTTATCCTTGTATCCCTTTTATGAAACCCACTTGGTCATGATGTATTATTTTTTTGATGTGCTGATGGATTCTGTTGGCTAGGATTTTGTTGAGAATTATTGTGTCTATGTTCATGAGGGATATTGGTCTATAATTTACTTTCTTAGTGATGTCCTTCCCTGGTTTTGGTATGAAGGTTATGCTTGCTTCATAAAAAGTATTAGGGAGTTTTCCATCCTCTTCTATGTTCCGGAATAATTTGAGTAGAATTGGTGACATTTCTTCTCTGAATGTTTGGTAGACCTCACACATGAAGCCATCTGGGCCTGGGCTTTTTTGGTCGGGAGTTTTTGATGACCTGGTCAATTCTTTTATTATGGGTTTGTTCGAATTTTCTACTTCAGTCTGAGTAAGTTTATGTAGGTCTTGTTTTTTGTAAAAATGTATCCATCTGATCCAAATTTTCAAATTTGTTGGAGTACAGCTCTTCATAGTATTCTGTTTTTATCTTTTTTATTTCGTTTGGTTCTGTTGTGACTTCACCTATGTGGTTTCTAATGCAATTTATTTGTGTCCTCTCCCTCTTTTCTTTAGTTTATTTTGCCAATGGATTATCAATTTTATTAATCTTTTCAAAGAACCAGCTTCTTGTCCTGTTGATACTTTCTATAGTTTTTCGGTTTTCCATCTCATTTATTTCTGCTCTTATCTTTATTATTTTCCTTCTTTTGGTGACTGTAGATCCTTCTGCTGGTCTGCTTCTAATTGTTGAAGATACTGTGTTAATGTGTTGATTTTGGCTCTTTCCTCTTTTTGGATGTGTGCATTTATCACAATAAATTGTCCTCTCAGGACTGCTTTCACCGTGTCTCAAAGATTTTGGTATGTTGTGTTTTCATTCACGTTTGTTTATAGGAACTTTATGAATGCATGTTTAATTTCTTCTTTTACCCAGTCGCTTTTCAGCAGGTTATTGTTCATTTTCCATGTATTCGACTTTATTGTTTTGGCTTTCTTATTGTTGATTTCTAGTTTTATAGCATTGTGGTCTGAGAAGATTCTCCGTAGAATTTTGATGGCTGTGAATTTATGGAGGCTTGCTTTGTGAACTAACAAATGGTAAATTCTGGAAAATGTTCCATGCAGACTTGAGAAGAATGTGTATAGTGCCGTTGTAGGATAAAATGCTCTGTATATATCTATCAGATCAAGTTGGTTGATTGTGTTTTTAAGTTCCTCTGTAGCATTGTAGAATTTCTTTCTGGTTGTTCTATCCCTTTTCGAGAGTGATATGTTAAAATCCCCAACCATAATTGTGGATTTATCTATTTCTTTCTTCAATTCCATTAAGGTTTGCTTCATGTATCTTGGTGCTCTTTCATTGGGAGCATATATGTGTATTATGGTTAGGTCATCTTGCTCAATTGACCCTTTGATCATGAGATAGTGTCCTTTGTCTCTTATGCTGGTTTTTATTTTACAGTTTACTTTGTCAGAGATTAGTATTGCCACTCTTGCTTGTTTATTGGTGCAGTTGGCTTGGTAAATTTTTTCCATCCTTTAACTTTTTGTCTGTTTTTGTCTTTGTGTGTAATGTGTGTTTCTTGCAGGCAGCATATTGGTGGATGTTGGTTTCTTATCCATTCTGCCACTCTTTGTCTCTTCACTGGTGCATTCAATCTATTGACATTCAATGTAATTATCGATAAGTATGAATTGATTGCTGTCATTATGCTACTTTTTTGGTGGTGCTGTTCATTCTTTGGTTCTGCTTTCCTTCTTGTGTTGGATTTGTGTTCTTTGAGTTGTTTCTTGTCGGTTTCTTCCTAGTTTCTATGTTTGCTTGTTCTGTTTAGAAATTCTTTTTTATGATATGTTGTGGAGTGTTACCTTTCTCTGGGGTTACCTTGTAGTCTACTAACTTTTCTCAGCATTTAGAACACTCCATTGTAACATGTAATTTACCTGGCATCCCCATCACCTGGGCTTCTGTTGCTGTGTTTGTCCCTTCTTTGACATTGATATGTTTTGGGCCTTCAGTTGATGTCTCCACTCCTTTGAGTTTGTTGTTGCAGTCTCGTTCTGTTCTGGACTCTGCTATCTGTTGGCTGTGTTCCGGGTGGTGTTGCCATACCTGTCAATCTCTGTTTGTTTTCTGTTCTTGTTGGTTCTCCGACCACAGGACTCCCGCTAGGATGTTTTAAATTGCTGGGTTGGTTTTGATAAAATCTCTCAGATTCTGTTTATCCTGGAATGTTTTGATCGCACCATCATATTTGATTGATAGTTTTGCTGGATAGACGATTCTTGGTTGACAGTTTTTTGTTTGTTTGTTTGTTTGTTTTGTTTTCTTGCAGGGCTTTGTATATGTCTCCCCATTGCCTTGTTGCCTGCATAGTTTGTTCTGAATAGTCAGAGCTTATTCTGTTTTGCTTGCCTTTATAAGTTATATTTCTCTTCTCCTTGGCCGCTTTTAGTATTCTTTCTTTGTCTTTGATTTTGAAGAGCTTGATTATTATGTCTTGGAAATTTTCTTTTGGGGTCTATCCTTCCTGGAGTGCATTGTGCTTCTTGATTGTTTATTTTCTGGTCTTTCAAGACGTTAGAGAAATTTTCTTCCAGAAGCTCTTCATCTATCTCCTCTGTGGACTTCTCTGTTTCTTCTTGTTCTGGAATGCCAATAATTCTTACATTATTCCTCTTCATGTTATCCAGCATGAATCTTTTACTCTTTTCAGATTGTTTTATCCTTTTAGCTGCTTGCTCTTCTATCTTGGCAGTATTGAGAGATTTGTCTTTCAGTTAGCTAGTTCTGGCTTCCATCTCTTCTAGTCTGCTCCTTTCCCTTTTCAGCCTATTGTCTATTTCTGATATCTTATTATTGATCACCTGGACATCTTTTTGCAGCTTTTGAATTGTTTCCAATGCTGTATCAATCCTATTTGTTTGTTCCTGCAGTACTTTCATTACTTCTTCCTTATTTTCCTTGATCCCTTTTCAGACTATTTGAATTTGTTTCTATATCATTCTTCTGAATTCCCACTCAGGCATATCCAGAACCCACTCCTCCTCCTCTATAAAACCTTTGTCTGTCTCCAGCTCATTTGCATCAGGTGCTTTCTTCTATTTTTGGATGTGTTTTGATAATGTTTTTTGTTTTTTATTCATCATAGTTATTATTATTGCTATTATTATTGTTATTATTATTATTAATATGATCAGGAAATAGGCTTTCCTTATCGCCTGTAATGCCTAGCAGGTGTTGTTAGGTCTGTCTTAGTGGTGGAGTATTATGGTGTATGCTTATAGCTTGGCTATATGGCCACAATTGCTGGTTCTTCTTAGGTTATGTAGGGAGGAAAAGCTCTCACCTCCAGGAAAGATGTGTGATCAAAAGAACCAAAATCCGAAGTAATATAAACACATAGACAGAAATCACCACTTTGGAGCAGAGATGCAGCTTTGGACAACTTTTCCATGCTACACCTTCAGTGTGTGTGCAAATAGAAGCCTCCAACAGGGGTGGGGGTGACCCCTCTTTCAGGCTTTTCCTCTATCCACTGCCGTATAAGTTGGCAGATATATATTGGGGAGTTAAATGGAGAAAGATTAATTGCTGTTTTTGACTCTGATAGTCAGTTATCTGCATGTGCTCAGCACCAATTTTGGGATGGTTGATATCTGTTCTGTTGGGGTTTTATATATTGCCTTGAGTTTGTCCTACCCAGTGGACTCAGGCAGCAGCCCAGCCGTGTGTTGCAAGGTATATAGCTGGAGATTCTAATCTGTTCCCTGGGAGAAAGGCTGTATGTCCTGCCAGAAGAATAGCTGGAAGTTCCACGCTGCTACATGGGAGTAAGGCTGTGTGCTGTGCCCTGCTCAGATACACGGCTTCAGATTTGGACCAGTAGGTGACGTCAAAAGTCCCTGCCCAGCTCCCTCTCTCTGTGGCATGGGTAAACTGTTCTGCCTGATGTCCACACTGAGATCTTAATCTGGGGCAGGGAGATTTTGGGGGAGAGTTGTGCAACTTCTTGCAGTTTTGTTTGTTTATGTTTTCTTTTTCTTTCTTTCTTTCTTTCTTTTTTTTTTTTTTTTTTTTTTTTTTGCTGTACACACTGCTTTATGAACAGGCTGGCTTTAGCCCCGGCCTCTAAACTCTGCAGGGGTGGGGTAGTCACTGGAGTGGTCCTGTCGGTACCATGGCAAGAGTCTTAAGATGCCCACCCGTATTTTCCTTAGTAGCGTGATTTTTTTTTCAAAAATGCAAGTTTAGGAGAATGAAGTCTTAGATCTTATGATAGTTCAGAAGCTGTGGGTTTGCTATTTGAAATTTTCCTTCGTGAGATCCCCCTAGGTAGTGTTCCCTACCTGGATCCCCTGGTTGCAGCCTGGAACCGGAAGTTAGCAAACTGGTTCTTGACAAATTTCCTAAATATATTACATGAGGAGGGAATGGTCTCTTCAAAAGACGGTGCTGGCAGAACTGGAAAGTGATATGCAAAAGTTTGAAATAAGTTACTTCATATTTTATACAAACAGCAACTCAGCATGGATTAAAGACCTAAATGTGAATCCCCAAATTATAAATGCCATTGATGAACAAATAGGAACAAATGTGAGGGCTCTAATTCAAGGAATACACAGACTGCCAAACATTTTGAAAACTACACAAACAAAAGCATACAAAATATATGATTGTGACATACTAAAAATTAAAAACTTATGTGCATCAAAAGAATTCAGCAGAAGAGTAAAAAGGGAACCCACAGAATGGAAAAAAAAATTTTTTTTGCAAGGACGTATCATACAAAGGACTCATTTCTAAAATATATAGGAAATTACAACACCTCTATAAGAAAAAGACAAATAGCCCAATTAAGGAATTGGCACAGGTAATAAACAGACACTTCACCAAGGAGGAGTTCTGGGCAACCAACAAACATGAAGAAATGTTCATGACCACTTGCAATTAGAGAGATGCAAATCAAAACAAAAATGAGATAGTATATAACACCAGCAATAACAGCAAAGATAAAAAAAAAAAAATAGAGTAAAATAAATGCTGGTGAGGATGTGGAGAGACTGGGACTCTCCTGCATTGCTATTGGGATTGAAAAATGGTCCAACCTCACTGGAAATCAATATGGGGTTTCCTCAGGAATTTGTAAATAGAAATACCTTTTTATCCTGGAATTCCTCTACTTGTTATTTACCCACAAGAAATAAAAGCCATAAAACAAGTAGATATATGCACACCAATGTTCATAGTAGCTCTATTTACAATAGCAAAAATATGGAGACAGTCTAATTGCTCACCAACTGAATAATGGTAAACAAACTGTGGTACAAACACACAATGGAATATTACGCAACCTTGAAGAAAAACAAGGAAGCTGTAAGCTATCACATAACATGGAATAACCTTGAGGGCATTATGTTGAGTGAAATTATTGCTGTTGTTTTTAGGTGACATAGAGTTGGTACTGAATCATAGTGACTTCATGCATAGCAGAATGAAACACTGCCCAATCCTGGGTCAATCTCACTACTGTTGCCACACTTGAGTCCATCAATGCTGCCACTTGACCAATCCATCTCATTGAGGGTCTTCCTCTTTTCTCTGACCCTCCAACTTACCAATCATGATATCCTTCTCCAGTGCCTGGTCCCTCCTGACAATTTGTCCAAAGTATGAGAGACAAAGTTTGGCCATCTTTGCCTCCAAGGAGCACTCTGATTGCACTTCTTCCAAAATGGATCTATTGGTTCTTTTGGCAGCCCATGGCACTTTCAATATTCTCCTCCAACACCAGAACTCAAAAGCATCAATTCTTCTATGGTCTTCTTTATTCACTGTCCAGCTTTAGAATGCATATGAAGTTATTGAAAATACCATGACTTGGGTCAGGCACACTTTAGTCCTCAAGCCGACATCTTTGTTCTTCAACACTTCAAAAATGTCTTGTGCAGCAGATTTGCAATACACAAGAACGGGGAGGGAAGTACAAGAAAAAGGCTGATGGAAAAACAATTAGGCAGGTTTGCATGGGCTAAATGGGACTAAGGTAAATAATGATGTATGCACAAACTTGGAACAACAGGACTCTGGGATACAGGCATTGAGACATGGTTGGAATGGGCGAAACGGGGGAGGGGCGGGATAATGTTAAGTTACTTTGCTGCATTTTGAATCTTGGTTTCCCTGGCATACCACTATAAAATAGACACTTAAGTGGGGGGGGGGAGGAAGGAATAGCTAGAAATATCACCATAGAAAGCTTGTAAATCTGTCTTCTGCCTATAAGTGATTGGAATACCTAAAGTGGGACTACACCATTCCCGATGAACGAGGCTTCCTATGGAGCATCTGCATTACTTGACCTTAGGTGGAATCTTGAATCTCATCCAGAAACTTCTGAGGCAGGAAATTTCCACTGGAGTGGTCGAGGGAAGCAGCCAGAAGAACAGAAGATATTTCTTGAAAGAAATACTGAAAGGAAAAATACAAAACAATAATGATAATCTGAATGATTACTACAAGATCAAGCAAATTGCTTGCCCACAAGACTTCAAAGCAAGAGGTCGGGTCCCCTCAGGGCAAACCCCCTTCCATGACTGAGACTCAATGGAAATACACGAGTAGACATGTGCTCTGACTGGTGACCACGTTGCTTAATGATAAGTGGAAGCAAGGAAAAAACAGCAATGAAGCTGCAAGCTAAGTACAAACACGTTAAATACAATCCTGTCAACCCAGATGGAGACCTCATTGGCCAGCAGTTTGTCAAGACCTAGGGACTCTTGGGCCCATAGTCAGTGACATAGCCACAGAAGACTGGAGTGGAGAATTAAGCATCCAGATGATAAGAAAGAGAGCATATGAACAAGAACACCCACACTTACAGATAATACACAAATGACATGGCTTCAATGGCTGGATGAACAGAGTTCAACTAGAAGAAGAAAGAAGAGGAAAAAGAAGAGTAATCTGGTACAATTTGATGAACTTGACCCACTCATATGGATGCAGTAGCTCAAAAGAGGGAACAAATCTTTAGAATGAGGATCATTCCCACCCCCTCCATACATAGAGTAGACAAGGATGGGCAAGTTGGACATTGGCTACCCAAAATGGGAGGGAGGTGCTAAGAAGGCAAGAAGTGACTGGCTTACAAGCTTTCAATAAGGAGCCTAGATCCAGAGGGAATAGAGGAAGGTAGAATCTCCACTGAGGAGTATCCAATTTGTCTGGGCGGGACTGATGAAAGGAGATGTGGATAGCAATCTTGTGGTACAATAGTGAATAATTGCTATCAGGACTGACTGTGAGGGTTGGAAATATAAAGATATACCTTTTGTAGCAAAAGGAGGGGAGTGGTTGATTTTGAAGTCCAGGAGTGGAGGTCCCTGGGACCATCAAGTGAGAAGAGCGAGTGCGGGATGCCAGAGATGGAGGCAGAGAAGATGACATGGAGAGATGGAGTGGCTGGGAACTCTAGACCCAGACAGGGAGAAGGCCTGTGTACTGACAACCAGAAGGCAGGCTTGTGGGGTGTACTATTTGGTTGGTTGATGATACATGGAGGGATTGTAACCATGGCAACATAATGATATATGATACGATGCATGTAAAGCTAATGTTCTCACATGCAAACTATCACATAATTCACAATAAAACATTAAAAAATGAAATGTAATGCTTGAAGATCAATATCTTAGGTTATGGTGATCTGAAATGGACTGGTATTGGCCATTTTGATTCAGGCAATCATTCTCAGGGAATGGCAAATTGAAGTGAAACAGTGATTTACTCATTGTCAAAAAGAAAATCTCAAGATCTCTCATAAAATGCAAGACTGTCTATGATAACATAGTATTCATACACCTATAAGAATGACCGGTTCATATGACTTATGCAAATTTATGCACCAACCACTAATATCAAAGGTAAAGAAAACAAAGTTTTTTGCCAATGTCTGTAGCCAGAAATTGATCAAACATGCAACCATGATAATTATCAAGATAATTATCTGTATACGTTCTTTTTTGACACTGAATGCAACACCGTTCCTCTTCAATTTGTCATTCCCAGCATAGTAAACCATGTGATTTTCAGATTCAAAATGAGCAATACCAGTCAATTTCAATTCAATAATGAATGCATTCCATTTATGCATTCCATTTTATTTTTGACAATTTCTAATTTTACTAGATTAATACTTCATACATTCCATGTTCCAATTATTAATGGATGTTTACAGCTGTTTCTCTTCATTTTGAATTGTGTCCCATCAGCAAATGAAGATCCTGTGGGCTTTACTCCCATGGGATTTACTCCATTTGCGTCATCATGGCCAACTCTAGTTTGAATAGTCAGCTCTTCCCCAGTCACATTTTGATTGCCTTCCAACCTGAGGGGATAATTTTCTGGCACTATATATGTGTTTTTATATAAACACACATATATAGTGTATATATATATAGTGTTTCTCTGCTATTCATAAGGTTTTCATTCATCAAATATTTGGAAGTTGTTCATTACTCCTTCTTCCTAGTCTGTCTTCATCTGGAAGCTTATGTGAAACCTGTCCACCATGGGTGACCATGCTGGTATTTAAAATACTGGTGGCATAGCTTCCAGAATCACAGCAACTCACAAAGCACCACAGTGACAGATGAGTGGTTGAAATCTCAATAGACTTCTCAAAGGACACAAGCTGATCACAGAGATTAATTTTGAAGATGTTTTAAGAAAATTGTGAATATAAATCTATTTTGATGAGAAAAAGTCCAGGAAAGTCACCCAGAAAAAAATTTTTCCACCTAGTACAACAAGGAGCTCTGGTAGCGTAGTGGTTACGAATCGGGCTGCGAACCTTAAGGTCAGCGGTTCGAAACTACCAGCTGCTCCGCGGGAGACAGATGAGGCTTTCTACTCCTGTAAAGATTTATACCCTCGGAAACCATGTACAGGGTCGCTATGGGTCGGACCCGACTCGATGGCACTTAACAACAACAACAACAATTTTATCCTGTAATTGACCTGACCTTCTCCCTGTCTGGGTCTCTTTTCCTACGTGTTTACCTTCCTTACACTGTGTATCATTACTACAAGAATTTCATTTGCAAGCTTTACCCTACCCACCCTATAGCCTTGATATTATATGCTTTAGATTTCTTTTTTATCCTAAAACTCAAAAAAAAAAAAAAAAAAAAAAAAAAAAGTTTTAAAGGCACATCATTCAAGTTCCTTAAGGATGCCAAAACTGACATTCTGACATTTTGATGTGGTGTAAATTGAAAAGTACAGAATTCTTTGGGGAAGCGTTAGAGTAATGAAAGCATTGCCTTCAGAAAGTGCATTTGTCAAACATTTCATTTTTACTTGGAACTACAATCAATGCTTATGTGAGCAGCATTAGACACATCTGTTGCAAAAGGCCTCTTTAAAGTGTTCAAGAGCAAAGATGTAACTTAGGACTGCAGTGTGCTCCCCAGCCATAGTATTTTCAATTACCTCATGTCCAGGTGAAAGCTGGATAAGGAATAAGGAAGACCTTAAAAGAATTTTTCCTTTTGAAATATGGTATTGGTGAAGAGTATTGAAAATCCCATAAACTGCCAGAAGAACAAACAAATCTGTCTTGGATGAAGTAAAGCCAGAATTTGTCTCATGTCCTTTGGATATATTGTTAAGAGATACCCATCTCTTGAGAAGGACATCATATTTGGTAAAGAGAAGGATCAACAAAAAAGAGTAAGGTCCCAAACAAAATGTAATCAAACATAACAACAACTGGTAGGATGGCGCAGGACTGGGCAGTGTTTCCATATGTTGTACATATGGTCTCTATGTGTCAGAACTAACTCAAGAGTAAGTAACACCACAATCAACAAAGAAATATGCTAATTTGGTTATCTAATATTCTTTGTATACTATTTCATTTCATGATGGTAGTAAATGTTATTGTTCAACTCAGACTGAAAATTTCCTTATATTTATTCAGATCAAATTATTACATATCAAGTGACCATTTTGTTGTTATTTTTATTGTTTGCAATAGAGAAGCAGGTGTCTTGCTTGTGGTGCATGTAATACTAATGACATTGTCAAAAGAAGGTCCCTACAGCCATGTTTAGGAGAAAGTTCTATAATCAAATAATGGACTAGACTTGACTTGTTAAACGATAAAACTGATGACCTGGTATGTAGCTGCATTTTTCCACTGCTAAATGAGGCATCTATGTTTATGTTTATTCCAGTATTGGTGCTGCAGATTAATGCAATTGACTTCAAGGTCTATTTGAACCACAAGTTTGGAGGTTCAAATTCACCAACTGCTCTTTGAAAACCCTATAAAGGGTCACTATGAGTCAGAACTGAGTCTATGTAATTTAACAACAATAACATAACAATCCTGAATGCCAGAGGAAAAAGGAAACTTTTTTAAAAAAAGTTTTTATTGTGAACTGTGTGTTAGTTTACATTGGTGAACATTATCTTTACATCTTCTATCATACTTTGTTTCATTACAATGATCACAATCCCCTGCATGCATCACCAAACATCCAAAGGGTATACCCCACATGCCTGCCCCCGACATCCAGCACACAACTCTTCTCCCTCCCTGAATCCAGAGTCCCCAGCCACTCCTGTCCACGTCATTGCCTCTGCCTCCATCCCTAGTGTCACTGCTTCTCCAGACATGGTCTCACACTTCACTTTTCTCCCTTGATGGTTCCAGGGATCTCTGTTCTTGGACTTCAGAATCAGCCGCTCCCCTACTTTTGTTACCAAACATTTACATTTACCTTTCCAACACTTACTGTGAGACCTGATAGCAATCATTCCCTATTGAACCACAGGAGTCCTTTCCCCCTCACCACATCCAGACAAGTTGGAAACAATTCAGCGGAGGCTCTACCTTTCCCTGTATTCTCTGGAGCTAGGTTCCCTATTGAAAACTTGTAAACCAACCATTTCTTGCATTTATAGTACCCTCACTTTGGGTAGCCAATGTCTAAGTTGCCCCACCCTGTTGACCCTGTATACCAAGGGGGTGGGAATGATCCTCTCTGTAGAGATTTGTCTGCTCCTTTGTCATACTGCATCCACAAGCATAGGTCAAGAGCATCCAGTTACAGTGGGTTTCTTCTTTTATTTTTCCTCTTCTTTCTTCCTCTATTCATGTTCTGATCATCCAGCTATTGATGCCAGATCAAATGCATACTATTTGCAAGTGTGGATGGTCTTGTGCATCCCCCCTCACTTTATATCAGCTGAATGCTTCACACTCCATTTTAGTTCTCTGGGGCCATGTCCCTGTCCCTGGGCCCAGGAGTCCCCAGGTCTCATCATACTGCTGGTTAACCAGGTCTCAATCCAGGTTAACAGGAGTCTATTGAATGTGGTTGGACTTAGTTCTCAACTTCATTGCTGTTTTTCCCCCTCTTCCCCTTATTGCTGACCAACGTGGTCAGCAGCAGGACCAGATGCCTGCTAGTATATTCCATTTGATTTTAGTCTCAGAAGGGGGTTTTCCTTAAGGGAACCTCACCACTTGCCTTGATGGCTCCCTGGGGAAAAACTTGCTTGTTCTTGTAATAGTCATTTGGACTGTTGTTATTTATTTATTTATTTATTTTTCCTGATTGTCTTTCTTTCAAAAAGTATCTTCTGTTGTTCTAGCTGCTCCAGACTGGTCTGTTTGTCCTTTCACATAGGAATGTCCAACCTCAGAAGATTCTGGATGAGGATCAGTATTCCACCTATGGTCTTGTGCAATGCAAAGGCTCTGCAGGGAGCCTTATTCACTTGGCAAATTCTAGCCTCATTTTGGTGATTCCAAACAATTATAGGCTGAAGACGGACTTACAAGCGATCTCTGGTGTTGTTTCTGGTTGCTTATTCGTCTCTCTTTCCTTCAAGTGTCTATTTTACAATAGTAGACAATGGAAACCAAGATTCAACAGACAGCCAAGTAGACAAGGGAAACCAAGATTCAACAGACAACCAAGTATCTTAACATCATATACCCAATTTACCCATTCAAACCACAAGCCCTGTTGTTCCATGTTTGTGTTTAGATCCTAATTAACCTCTGTCCTACTTAGCCCATGTCAAACTGCCTACCAATTCTCTCATCCACCTTATTTTTCCTTTCCCTTTCCCCTACTAGTTAATGCGGTTAAAGCCCGATTCATTGAACCAAACTTGCATCTCTGATATGAAACCAACTTGGTCATGATGTATTATATATTTATTATTATTATTTTTTTTTTGATAAGACTCTTAATTCAGTTGGCTAGGATATTGTTGAGAATTTTTGCATTTATGTTCATGAGGGATATTGGTCTGTAAGTTTCTTTCTTAGTAACATCTTTCCCTGGTTTTAGTATGAGGGTTATGCTTGCTTCATAAAATGTATTAGGAAGTTTTCCATCGTCCTTTATATAATGGGGTAATTTGAGTAGAATTGATGACAGTTCTTCCCTGAATGTCTGGTAGAACTTACCAGTGAGGCCATCTGGGCCTGGACTTCTTTTGGTTGGTAGTTTTTTGATGACCTGATCAATTTTTTCTTTTGTTGTGGGTATGTTCAAGTCTTCTACTTCACCTATATGAATTTAAGTAGGTCATGTTTTTCTAAAAATGTATCCACGTCTTCTAAGTTTTCAAATTTGTTGGAATACAACTTTTTATAGTATTCTGTTATTATACTTTTTATTTACTTTGGTTCCATTGTGACATTCCCCAAGTGATTTCTAATGCGTGTTATTTGTGTATCCTCCTGCTTTTCTTTTGTTAGGTTTCCAATGGTTTGTCAATTTTATTAATCCTTTCAAAGAACCAGTTTCTTGTTTTGTTGATTCTTTCTATAGTATTTCTGTTTCCTATCACAATTATTTCTGCGCTGATGTTTATTATTTCTTTTCTCTTGGTGACTGTAGGTTCCCTACGTTGGTCTGTTTCTAGTTGCTGGTGATGATGTGTTATTTTATTTTATTTTATTTTTTGTTAATGTTTTAGTGTGAATTATGTGATAGTTTACATGGGAGAACATTAGTTTTACATTCATCCTATCATATATCGTTTCATTACCATGGTGTCCATCCCTTCGATGCATCATCAACCAACCAAAGGGTATACCCTGCAAGCCTGCTCCCCTTTCGTCAGCACACAGCCCCTCTCCCTCTCTGGGTCTAATGTCCCAGGTGCTCCATCTCTCTATGTAATCATCTCTGCTTCCATCTCTGGCATCATTGCATCCCTGGATAGGGTCCTGCTCTCCACTCTTCTCCCTTGATGGTCCCAGGGACTTCTGCTACTAGACTACAAAGTTAATCACTCCCCAACTTTTGCTACAAAACGTGTGCTTTTAAATTTCCAACCCTCACAATCACTCCTGATAACAATTAGTCACTATTGTATCACTAGAGACCTATCTGCATTTTCTGTCCATCTGCGCCACCTAGACATATTGGATCCTACTCAGTGGAGATTCTACCTTCTCACATGCTCTCTGGATCTAGGTTCCCTCTTGAAAGCTTGTAAGCCAGTCACTTCTTGCCTTTGTAACACCCCCCCACACACACACACACTTTGGGAAGCCAATGTCCAAGTTGCCTATCCCTGTCTACTCTGTGTAATGAGGGGGTGGGAATGATCCTTGCTGTAAGAATTTGTTCCCTGTTTTGAGCTACTGCATCCATAGGTATAGGTTAAGTTCATCAAATTGTATCAGATTACTTTTCTCTCTCTCTCTCTCTCTCTCTCTCTCTCTCTCTCTCTCTCTCTCTCTCTCTCTCTCTCTCTCTCTCTCTTCTTTCTTTTTCTAGTTGAGCTCTGATCATCTAGTCATTGAAGTCAGGTCAAGTGGGTATTATGTGCAACTGTGGGTGTTCTTCTGTATATGCGCTCTTTTCTTATTAGCTGGATGCTTCACTCTTCATTCTCATCCTCTGGGGCTATGTCACTGACTCTGGGCCCAAGAATTCCCAGGTTTTGCCACACTGCTGGCTAACCAGGTGTCCACCTGGGTTCACAAGAATCTATTGAACATTGTAGGGCTTAGCTCACAGCTTCATTGCTGTTTTTCCCTTACTTCCCCTTATTGGTGAAGAACATGGTCACTAATCAGAAGGGTATTCAAACTGAGTCTTAGTCTTGGGAAGGGATTTGCTCTGAGGGAACCTGGCCACTTGCCTTGATATTTCCTGGATGAGCATCTTGCTTGTTCTTGCAGTATTCATTCGGTCTGCCTATATTGTTTTGTATTTTTCCTGTCAGTCTTTCTTTCAAGAAATATCTTCTGTTCTTCTAGGTGATCCAGGATGATCTACCAGTCCTTGTAAGTGGAAATTTCCAACCTCTAAAAATTCTGGATGTTGTTCAGGATTCCACCTATAGTCTTATGTAATGCAGAGGCTCCGCAGGAAGCTTACTACACTGGGCACGTTGTAGCCCCATTTTACGTATTCCAATCGGTTATAGGCATAAGACTGACTTTCAAGCTTTCTATGGTAATATTTCTGGCTATTTCTTTCTTTCCCCCTCCAGTGTCTAATTTATAATGGCATGCCAAAGAAACCAAGATTCAAAAGACAGCCAAGCATCTTAACATTATTTCCCCCATTGAAACCATGTCTCAATCCCTGTATCCCAGAGCCCTGTTGTTCCAAGGTTGTGCATACATCATTCTTTACCTCTGTCCCACTTAGCTGATACAAACCTGCCTAATTTTTCCCCCATCCACTTTGTCCTTCCATTCCCCTCCCACTTCTTGTATATTGCCCCCCTTCACAGCACCCAAACTATCCTGTGTCTATTATCTGCCCTGTGTTCCAACTTCTTCTTCCTCCCCTCACCCCACCGCTAACATCCCAGCAAACAACAAACAATCCCCCCACCTTAAGTATGGGTTCTTGTTCTTAGCTTTTACAGTAGTGGTCCTATGCAGTATTTCTCCATTTGTGACTGACTAATTTCACTTTTGATTGTGTGGATCATGACAAGCTATGGACAACATTGAGAAGTATGAGTATTCCAGAACACTTAATTGTACTTCTAAGAAATCTGTACC
>NW_006408685.1:2202219-2203974 GCF_000296735.1 Chrysochloris asiatica | reverse complement strand
CCAGGTGGCATCATTGGTGGACTCAAGTGTGGCAGCGGTAGTGAGGTTGGCCCAGGATCAGACATTGTTTCGTTCTGGTGTGCATGGGGTCACTATGAATCGGTTCTGACTCGATGGCACCTGACAACAACAACAACAACACATTTCACTCAACATAATGTCTTCAAGGTTCATCCATGTTATGTGGTGGCTTCCAGCTTCCTTGTTACTCTTCAAGGAAGTATAATTTTCCATTATGTGTATGTACTACAGTTTGTTTATCCGTTCTTCAGTTTATGCGCACTTAGGCTGTCTCCATTTTTTTGCTATTGTAACTACTGCTGCTATGAACATTGGTGTATATATATCTACTCGTATTATGGCTCGTATTTCTTGTGGGTAAATACCAAGTAGAGAAATTGCTGGATCATAAGGTATTTCTATTTTCAACTTTCTGAGGAACAGCCATATTGCTTTCCAGAGTGGTTGGACCAGTTTGCAATCCCACCAGCAATGCAGGAGTGTGCCAGTCTCTCCACGTCCCCACCAGCATTTATTGTCCTCTACTTTTTTAATCTTTGCTATTATTGCTGGTGGGAGATGATATTTCATTGTTATTTTGATTTACATATCTCTGATGGCTAGTGATCGTGAACATTTCTTCATATGCTTGTTGGCTACTTAGATATCCTCCTTTGTGAAGTGTCTGTTCATGTCCTGTGCCCACTTTTTAATTGTGTTATTTGTCTTTTTCTTGTAGAGGTGTTGTTGTTTCCTATATATTTTAGAAATGAGTCCCTTGTCTGATGTGTCATTGCAAAAGATTTTTTCCCATTCTGTGGATTCCCTTTTTACTCTTCTGGTGAAGTCTTTTGATGCACATAAGTTTTTAATTTTTAGTATGTCCCACTCATATATTTTGTCTCCTTTTGTTTGTGTAGTTTTCAAAATGTTTTGTAGTCTGTGTATTCCCTGAATTAGTGCCCTCACATTTGTCCCTATTTTTTCATTTATGACCTTCATAATTCTCAGATTCACATTTAGGTCCTTAATCCATGTTGAGTTTGTTTTTGCATAAGGTATGATGTTAAGTTCTTGTTTCTATCTTTTGCATATCAGTTTCTAGTTCTGGCAGCACCATCTTTTGAAAAGACTATCACCTCCCTATGCGATATATTTATGTGTTTTGTCAAAAATCAGTTGGCTGTATGTAGATGGGTTAATGTCTGGATTCTCCATTGTGTTCTATTGATCTTTGTATCTTTGATTGAACCAGTACCAAGCTGTTTGACCACTGTAGCCGTGTAGTAAATTTTGAAGTCAGGGAGTTAGAGGTTTCCAAACTTATTCTTCTATTAAGCACTGCTTTGCTTATCCTGGTTCTTTTTCCTTTCCATATAAAGTTTGTAATTGCTTTTTCCATCTCTTTGAAGAATGTTGATGGAACCTGGATTGGGAGTGCATTATATGTGTAAATTGCATTGAGAAGTGTTGACATTTTTCACAATGTCAAATCTTCCTATCCAGGAACATGGTACAGTCTTCCATTTTTGTAAATCTTTTTTTTTTTTTTGTAGTAATCTTTTGTAGTTTTCTTTTCATAGGGCCTTTCTTTCTCTGGTTACATTTATTCCTAGATATTTCATCCTTTGGGGCTGCTATTGTAAACGGTATTGCTTTTGACCAGAAGAGTTGTGGGATGACATCAAGAATATCATATATGAAGAGAGCAAAAAGTCATTAAAAAGACAAGAAAGAAGGAAAAGATCAAGATGG
>NW_006408685.1:2189835-2200399 GCF_000296735.1 Chrysochloris asiatica | reverse complement strand
CCAGGATCGGACATTGTTTCGTTCTGCTGTGCATGGGGTCGCTATGAGTCGGTTCTGACTCGATGGCACCTGACAACAACAACAACAATTTCCTTCTCAACGCTGTCGTTTTTGGTATAGAGGAATCCAACTGATTTTTGTTTGTTGATCCTGTATCTTGCCATTTTGCTGAATCTTCCAAAGAGATCTAGTAGCTTTTTTTTACTGAATCTTTGGGGTTTTCTAAGCATATGATCATATCATCTGCAAATAGAGTTTTATTTCCTCTTTGACAATTTGGATGTCTTTAATTTCCCTGTCTTGTCATATAGCTCTTGCTAAGACTTCCAGCATAATATTGAATAGGAGTGGTGACAAAGGGCATCCTCTGATTCCTGTTCATAGAGGGAAGGCTTTCAGTTTCTCTCCATTGAAAGTAATGTAGGCTGTTGGTTTTGTATAAATGCTCTTAATTATGTTGAGGAATTTCCTGTCAATTCTTATTTTGTTGAGTGGTTTTATCAGGAATGTATTTGGATTTTGTCAAAAGCCTTTTCGGTGGCAATCGTTATGATCATGTGGTTCTTTTCCTTTTTCTTATTTATAAGGAGGATAATGTTGATCGTTTTTCTAATGTTGAACTATCCTTGCATCCCTGATATGAATCCCACTTGATCATGATGCATTATCTTTTAATGTGTTGCTGGATTCTGTTGGCTAGGATTTTGTTGAGAGTTTTTGCGTCTATGTTCGTGAGGGATATTGGTCTATAATTTTCTTTTTCAGTGACGTCCGTTCCTGGTTTTGGTATGAGGTTTATGACTGCTTCATAAAATGTATTAGGACTTTTCCATCCTCCTCAAGCTTCTGGAATAATTTGAGTAGAATTGGTGACAACCCTTCCCTGAATGTTTGGTAGAACTCATCAGTGAAGCCATCTGGGCCTGGACTGTTTTTGGTTGGAAGTTTTTTGATGACCTGATCAATTTCTTCTTTTGTTATGAGTCTATTCAGGTTTTCTATTTCACTGTGTGTAAGTTTAGGTTGGTTGTGTTTATCTGATAATGTATTTATCTCTTCTAAATTTTCAAATCTGTTGGAGTGCCACTCTTCATAGTATTTCTGTTATTATCCTTTTGATTTCCTTTGGTTCCGTTGTGACATCGCCATGTGGTTATTTGTGTTATTTGCATGTTATTTGTGTCTTCTCCCTCTTTTTTCTTTTGTTATGTTTTCCAATGGTCTGTCTGTTTTGTTACGTCTTTCAAAGAACCAGCTTCTTGTTCTGTTGATTCTTTCTATATTTTTTCATCTCATTTATTTCTGTTCTAATCCTTATTATTTCATTTCTTTTGGTGACTGTATGTTCCCTCTCTTGTCTATTTCTAATTGTTGTAGATTCTGTGTTAATGTGTTAATTTTGGTTCTTTCTTCTTTTTGGGTGTGTGCGTTTATTGCAATAAATTGTCCTCTCAGCACCGCTTTCACCTCGTCCAAAGATTTTGGTATGTTCTGTTTTTGTTCTGATTTGTGTCTAGGAACTTTGTAAATTCACGTTTAATTTCTTGTATTACCTAGTCAGTTTTCAGAAGTGTGTTATTCAGTTTCCATGCATTTAACTTTATCTCCTTGGTTTTCCTATTGTTGATTTCTGATTTGATACCATTGTGGTCTGAGAAGATGCTTTGTAATATTTTGATAACTGTAAATTTATGGAAATTTGTTTTTTGGCCTAAGACTTTGTCTCTTCTGGAGAATGTTCCATGTTCACTGGAAAAGAATGTGTATTGTGCAGTTGTTGGGGTGAATGCTATGTACACATCTATGTGTTACAGTTGGCTAATTGTGTTGTTTCATTTTTCTGTGTCTTTGTCAAGTTTTTTTTTCTGGTTGTTCTATCCATTTTTGAATGTGGTGTATTAAGACCACCCACTATTATTATAGATTCATCTATTTCTTTCTTCAAATCTACTAGAGTTTACTTTATATAATTTACAGCTCTTTTTATTGGGAGCATAGATATTTATTATGGTCATGTCATCTTGTTCAAGTGTCCCTTTAATCATGAGATAATGTCCATCTTTATCTATTATGCTGGAATTTTCCTTAAAATTTATTTTATTGGAGATTAGTGCTTCCACTCCTGTTTCTTTTTTTATTACAATTAGTGTGGTATATTTTTTTCCATCCTTTGACTTTTAATCTGTCTTTGTCTCTGTGTGTGAGATGTGTCTCTTACAGACAGCATGTTGAAAGATCTTATTTTCTTATCCATTCTGCCACTGTCTGTCTGTTAACAGGTGCATTTAATCTATTTACATTCAGTGTAATTATCGATAGGTATGGATTAATTGATGCCATTATTATTATTATTTTGTGTGTGTGTGTGTGTTTGTGTGCTCTTTTTGTGTGAGTTTTATATATGTCTCCCCATTGCCTTCTTGCTTGAATGGCTTCTGCTGAGACATCTGAGCTTAATCTGACTTGCTTACCTTTGTATGTAACACTTCTGTTTTCCCTAGCTGCTTTCAGAAGTGTCTCCTTATTTTTGATTTTGGAGAGCTTGATTATGTTATGTCTCAGTGATTTTCTTTTGGGGTCTATCTTTCCTGGTGTTCATTGAGCTTCTTGAATGTTTATCTTTTCACTTTTCAGGATGTTAGAGAAATTTTCTTCTTGTCGTTCTTGAACACTTTTCTCTGCGTACTTGTGTGATTTTTCTTTTCTGGAATTCTGATAATTCTTAAGTTATTCCTGTTCATGCTGTCCAACATGAATCTTAGACTTTCTTCAGATTAATGTATCCCTTTTTCTGTTTGCTCTCTTATTCTATTATTTTGCCCTTTCAGAGTATTTTCTATTTCTGATATTCTATTATTGATTGTTTAGACCTCTTTCTGTAGGTTTTGAATTGTTTCCAGTGCTATATCTATCTTATTTGATTGATCCTGTATTTCTTTCCTGACTTCTTCCTTATTTTTCTCAACCCCATTGTAAAGTTTTTTGAAACATTTAAAAATCATTTTTCTGAATTTTTTCTCAGGCATTTCCAAGGCCTACCCTCCTTCCAGAATGGAATCCCGGTCTACCTCTAGGTCATTTGTCTCAGACATTTTATCTTAATTCTGGGCATGTGCTGATATGGTCATCTGCTTTTGCTTCTTGGACATGTTTAGTGTTTATCTGCGTCCTTAATACTTAATTGAGTATGTGTTTTGTATTTTTTATGCTTTCTGATTGCTTCAAGGTAGATGTGATCAGGATGTGGGCTTCCTTTTTCACCATCCTCAATGCTTAACTCAGAGTAACATTCTTGTTGTCTGCCTCCCTAGTATATGGCAGATGGCATTGTTTCTTGCCTGGGTTTTGGTGTTTTATAGAGTGTGATTGTAGCTTGGCTATATAGCTGCAGTTGCTGACTCTTCTTGGGTAATATAGGGAGAGAAAGAGTTCTCCAAAGGTACAAGGTGGAGCATAAAACAGCAAAACAGCACCAGCAAAAAAAAAAAAAAGTGCAACAACAATAAAATCTAGACTGAATTATGCAGTCTATAATCACAGAAAAGGGAGACAAGGGAGAGAAGGAAAAAAAAAAATTCTGTAGCCTAATATGAGTATGACTTTAATGTCCTCTCATCAGCTTCTTGCTTTCAAAGCTGCCTGAGAGATTTCAAGATGCCAGTTTTGGTTGTTATGTTATACCTCAGGCTTTAATTTAATTTTTGGCCTGTTTTGTTTTTAAACTCTCTTTGGTTTGCTGCGGCCTTGTCCTGCCCTTTCCCATATTTAAAAAATACCCACAAACTTTCAGGGTCTGCTGTTATGTTGTGCATCTGTGCGTATGTGTGGCAGAAGAACCCACGAGTGGTGAGAGTGGGGGGTTTCCAGTTGCTCAGGCACTCCCTCCAGTCACCAGAATGGAGGAGCGCAAACAGTGGGGGTGCCAATGACCAGATGATAACAAAAAAAAAAAAGAAAGAAAAGAAAATCAGAATAAAGCAAAACAAACAAAATGTATTTTCTACATTTGCTCCAATGTTCCCACGGTGTTTCTCAGTGGTGTTTCTGCTCCCCTGCTTGGTCTTGCCATTTGGACTCACCCAAGATGTTGGCTCTGGGCCTGCGAACCTGGCAAATTCAAAAGTACGTGTTTTACTACTTCATCTTCAAGTTCCACTAGCTATAAGCCTTCAAACTTTTTAAATATTCCTATTTATGTGGTTCCGAGTTTTGGAGCTCTGCCCTGGATCTGCTTTGCCTGGTATTCTGTGGTATGGCTGATGACAAACTTCACTACACCTCCACACTAGCTGCCATCAAGCCCCGCCTACCCCTAATATGTTAATTTTGATTCTTTCTTCTTTTTGGATGTGCACATTTATTGAAATTAATTGTCCTCTTAGCACCACTTTTGCCATATCCCAAATATTTTGGTATGTTGTGTTTTCATTCTCGCTTGTTTCTAGGAACTTTCTGAATTCACATTTATTTCTATTTCTATTCACTCTTCAGCAGAGTGTTATTCAGTCTCTATGTTTTAAACTTTATTTCCTTGGTCTTCTTATTTTGATTTCTAAATATGACATTGTGGTCTGAAATGATTCTTTGAAGTATTTTGATGTTTGTAAATTCATGGAGGCTTGTTTTGTGACCTAACACATGGTAAATGCTGAAGAATGTTCCATGTGCATTGGAGAAGAATATTTATTTTGCTGTTGTTGGGTTGAATGCTTGTACACCTCTATGAGTTCAATTTGGTTGATTGTGCTGTTTAGGTACTCTATAGCTTTGTCAAGTTTATTTCTGATTGTTCTATTTCTTTTCGAAGGTGATGTATTAAAATCTCCAACTATAATTACAGATTTATCTATTTTTTTCTTGAATTCTAGTATGTTTCTTTTTATATATCTTTATGCTCTTTCATTTGGAACATAGATTTTAATTGTGGTTATGTCATCTTGCTCCATTGACCCTTTAATCATTAGTGTCTTTCTTTATCTCTTATGCTGATTTTTGCCTTAAAGTTTATTTTATCAGAGATTAGTATTACCACTCCTGATTGTTTTTTATTGCTGTTAGCTTGATATATTTTTTTCCATCCTTTAACTTTTAGTCTCTTTTTTTTCTTTGTGTGTAAGGTGTGTCTCTTGTAGGCAGCATATTGAAGGGTCTTGTTTTTTTTAATCCATTCAGCCACCCTCTGTCTCTTCACTGGTGCATTTAATCCATTGACATTCAGTGTAATCATCGATAGGTATGGGATAACAGCTGTCATTATGTTAATTTTTTGTGTTGCTGTTACTTCCTTTGTTCTGCATGCCTATTTGTGTTACATTCAGAGTTTTGTGATATTTCTTGTTGGTTTCTTCTTTGTTTTAATGTTTCCTTTTTCTGCTAGGATCTTCGTTTTCATGATAACTTGTAAAGTAGTAATTTTCTTTGGGGTTACCCTATAATTCACTAAGTTTTCCCTACAGTTAAGACAGTCAATTGTATCCTGCCATCTACTTGACCTCCTCACCACCTACATCTCTGTTCCTATATTTTCCCCTTCTTTGACACTGTTAATATTTTGATCTTTGTTTGGGCTCACATGTACTCTAAACTCATTGTTGTAATTTTGTTCCACTGTGAACTCTGCTATCCATCAACCAAGTTCCAGGTGGTGTTGCCATGGCTGTCAATCTCTGATTGTTGTCTATTATTGCTGGTTTTCATTCCAAAGCACTCCCTTTAGGATGTTTTGAAACACTGGATTGACTTTAACAAAATCTCTTAGCTTCTGTTTATCCTGGAATGTTTTGATTGTACCTTCGTATTTGAGTGACAGTTTTGCTGGATAAATGACTCCTGGTTGGTAGCTCTTTCTTTCTTTTTCTTTTCTTTCTTTTAGGGTTTTATATATGTCTCCCCATTGCCTTCTTTCCTGCATGTTTTCTGCTGAGAAGTTAGAACTTAATCTGATTTGCTTGCCATTGTAGGTAACATTTCTTTTTTCCTTGGCTGCTTTTAGGATTCTCTCCTTGTCTTTGATTTTGGAGAGCTTGATTATGATTTGTCCTGGTGATTTTCCTTTGGGGTCTATCCTTCCTTGGGTACTTTCAGCTTCTTGAATGTTTATCTTCTCTATCTTCAAGATGGTAGCATAATTTTCTTCCAGAAGCTCTTCAACTATCTCTTCTGTGGACTTTTGTGATTCTTCCTGTTTTGGAATGCCAGTAATTCGTAAGTTATTCCTCTTCATGTTATCCTGAATGAATTTTATACTTTCTTCAGATTTTTTTTATCCTTGTTTTTTGCTTGTTCTTCTATCTGAGCAATATGAAGAGATTTGTGTTCCAGCTCAGTGGTTCTGGCTTCCAGCTCTTCCATTCTGTTCCTTTGCCCTTTCAGTGTATTTTTCATTTTGATATTTTATTTTTAATCACCTGGACTTCTTTTTGCAGGTTTTATATTACTTCCAATTCTGTGTCTATCTTGTTTGATTGCTCCTGTAGTGCTTTCCTGATTTCTTCCGTATTTTCCTCCACCCCTTTTCGGAGCATTTGAATTTGTTTCCATATTATTCTTCTGAATTCCTTCTCAGGCAAATCCAGAGCCTACTCTTCTATTAGAAATTCTGTGGCTGCTTCCAGCTCATTTGTCTCAGTTACATTTTTCTGTTTTTGGACATGTGTTGAGATATTTATTTATATTTTCTTGGACATTTTCAACAGTTACATGAGTTTTTAATGCTTAAATGGATGTATGTTTCTTTGTTGGTAAGCTTGCTGAACGTCTTTTGGTAGATATGATCTGGAGATAGGCTTCCCTTTTCACGTGTAATGCCTAGCCGTTTGTTTTGCTTCTGGTCCAGATGTTGGGGTACTACAGGGTATGCTTTTAGCTTTGCTATATGGGCACGGTTTCTGTTTCTTCTTAGGTAAGGTAGGGGGATAAATATCCAATGCCTGGGAGAAGAATGAGGCCCAAAAGACCAAAGACAGAAACAATATAAGAGCAAATACAGAAATCACCAATCAAAACCAAAAATAAAATTGTGATTGACACTGTCCCCTGGCCTTTGCTGTGCAAAGGGTCCCACCTAGGTAAATTGTGAGGCTGGTTCACAGTGTGAAAATGTCATAAGAAGCTGTCTGCAGGTTTCTTCTCTGTGCCATTGGAAAACTGTAAGTGCAATGCTCGACCCTTTTGGGGGTATGCTCCTGCCCCCTGAAGGTGTCTGGGCTGTGCAGTAAGGGTGCAGTCAGGGTGAAGAGGGGAGATAAGTGAAAAATGAAAAGTGAAAGATGAAAAAACGGTCACACCTCTCCCTTCAGAAGTGCAGCTCCAAGGCTTGTATCACTGGATCGCTGCTTCTGCTTGGCTATGGACGCACCCTCCAGCCTGAGAACTTCTGGCTGCTGGCCACCGCTGCTGGATCGATTAAAAAAAAGCACTGTATTTTGCTTCCACAATCAGATTTATTCTCAATCTGTGTTGGAAACTGGCACCCGGAACCTTAAACAAGATTCAAAGTGCCACAGTTTTTCTGTGGACTGCTCTTTCTCTGCTTTTTTTTTTTTTTTTTTTTTTTTTTTTTTTTTCTGTTTTGGCAGAGGAGATTTCACAGTATGTCTCTTCTTTCCCCACTCCCAAACAACAAGTGCCAAAAGGAAACATTTTAACCCAGGAAAAAAATAAGAGAATAATCACTGGAATAAAATAAAGTTTCTGGCACCTTTGACTTTGATATCCAGGGAGACTTCCATTCTGAGCATCTATTTTATATTTATTTTTTCTGAAAAAAAAGTTCTTGTCAACTTTTATATCTATTCATCTTTGCCCCAGCAAGAAATTAAAATGATGAGCTTGTTCTCTAAATGAATTTCTGATTGATATTACAAAGTAAAGAAAGTTTAATAAACAGTCCTAATAAAAGTGGTCTTCACTTTGCTTAAATAAATAGAGAGGTTGCTCATGTCTTTGGCTAGATAGTGGTTGTCTTATATTATTTATTTTATATTATTATACTATGTTTTCTCATACAGATGTTAATGCATTGATTTTTGGACTCCAGTTTTTTAAATCAAATACTCCATCAAAACCCTTTCTCTCTTAATTAAAAGAGATGCCCTTATTTAAGTGACAAACTATGTTTTAATATTTGTCCATTTTAAATTGTTTTAGATATTAGGATTTATGGTGTTTACCTTGTAAAAAAATTATGTAACAATTTAGTTACTCAAATGATGTGATAAATGTAGATGCCAGTCCACATATGAAGACAAGATTGACATAGATTTCTAATGCATTTATTATTCATCTTTGTAACATATGATTTCTACCAGAAAAAAAAAAAAAATGATATGACAGTTTTCTCTCACCGTTGGTAACAAGAAATATGCTTCTACTAAGTTTTCACTATTACAGACTTTAATATGCAATGTGACCTTAGTCTGCAAAGCATGTTTGGTTAGCACAGAAACCTATTCATAAGAAGTCATAAGTAGAATCCTTCTTCTTTACTGCCTTTTTTTTCTAGCACTAGAAAATATACTGCTTATGGGAAAGATAAGATATGAACAATAGTGCAAATAGAGTCCAGGGATATCACGTCTGTGTGAAAACTGCTGCTGAAAATCAATGTGACCTCTGCTACATTGTCATCCCAATTCCTACCCTCTGTGTCCTATTTGTCTTTTGGTAGAAGCTTAGATCTGTATGCTGTCTCTATGTGTCTATCTTTGGCCAGATGATCAAAATTAATCATTGCCTGCATACCTCTTATATTTCTATTTCTTTTATTGGTGCTGACTAGGTCTGATGAAATATGATTCTTGTTTCATTTGATCTTCACTGTAGCAAGCAGCACCTAATTCAGCTGTGTTTATCTCTTTAAAGAAGAGTAATAGTATTCTGAAGCTTCAATCTACTGTACAGTAACATTAAAAACCTTAGACCATGCAACCTGTCTTCTTAGTCAATAATAATTTTCCTCTCCGCCAGTTGAATAGAGTAAATTTCATCTCAAAACAGAACACTTCTATGAAATTTCATGTAGTTATAATGCTGTTTTATGCATACTGAATGTATCATTTTACTTTTTAAGTATCTTACAATATTAAGTACCTCTTTTACTATTATCACTGGTACTACAGGTGTGTGCAGAGTGATTCGTAGTGAGGAATCTGTTAATTTGATGAACTCTGCTCCAATATAAAATATTTAATCTGGTTAGATATTATATTGTCTCTAAATCAGCAAGAAATTAATGTTAAAACAGTTTCTTGTCAGTTTTGTAAAAATACATCTTCCAGGCTACAAAAATTTGTACTTTAAAATTTTTAGCTATTAATATAAAGGTGTTGTTGTTGTTAGGTGCCGTCGAGTCGGAACCGACTCATAGCGACCCCATGCACAGCAGAATGAAACAATGTCCGATCCTGGGCCAACCTCACTACCGCTGTCACACTTGACGCCATCAATGATGTCACCTGGCCAATCCATCTTGTTGGAGATGTTCCTTTTTTTCTCTGACCCTTTCTTTTACCCAGCATGACATCCTTCTCCAGCAACTGTTCCCTCTTGACAATATGTCCAAACTATGAGAGATGAAGTTTAGCCATCTTGGCCTCCAAGGAACACTCTGGCTGCACTTCTTCCAAAGCAGATATATTGGTTCTTTTGGCAGTCCATGTCACTTTTAGTATTCTCCCCCAAAACCACAATTCAAAGGCATAAATTCTTCTATGATCTTCCCTATTCACTGTCCAGCTTTTGCATCCATATGAGGTTATTGAAAATACCATGGCTTGTGTCAGTCGCACCTTAGTCCTCAAGCTGACATCTCTGCTCTTCAACACTTTAAAAACTTCTTGTGCAGCAGATTTGCCCAATCCAATATGTTGTCTGAAGTCTTGACTGCTGCTTCTGTGAACGTTGATAGTTGATCCAAGAAGAATGAAGTCCTTGACAACTTCAATCTTTTCTCCGTTGATAAGAACGCTGTTTATTGGCCTAGTAGTGAGGATTTTGTTTTCTTGACATTGAGATGCAATCCATACAAAGACTGTGATTTTTGATCTTCATCAGTAAATGTTTCAAGTCCTCTTCACTCTCAGCGATCAAGGTCGTATCATCTGCATATCGCAGGTTGTTAATGAGTCTTCCTCCTATCCTGACGCCACGCTTTTCTTCATAGAACCCAGCTTCTCGTATTATTTGCTCAGCATCCAGGTTGAATAATATGGTGAAAGAACACAACCTTGTCACACACCTTTCCTAATTTTAAATCATTCAGTGTTCCCATGCTCTGTTCGAACAACTGCCTCTTTGTCCAGGTACTGATTTCTCAGAAGTACAATTAAGTGTTCTGGAATGCTCATACTTTGCTATGTTGTTCATAGCTTGTCATGATACACACAATCGAAAGCCGTTGCGCAGTGAATAAAGCATAGGTAAACATCTTTCTGATATTCTCTGCTTTCAGCCAAGATCCACACGACATCAGCAATGCTATCTCTCGTTCCACGGCCTCTTCTGAATCCAGCTTGAACCTCTGGAAGTTCTCTGTCAATGTATGATTGTAGCCGTTTCTGTATTA